>NW_023995069.1:60000-153790 GCF_015586225.1 Lucilia sericata | reverse complement strand
TATTTATTTACTATGTTCACAATAAATACGCTGCAAGTTTTTTTTTTTTAATTAATTAATAAATTACTTGAAATTTATTTGTAAAACTATTTTCAATGAGTGTTAATTACGTGTTAAGTTTCCTGCAAATTAACAGCTAAATTCAACAGAATTGTTTAAATAATAGTGCTAATTAAATTATATATGGAAATATGTTTTTGTGTAATTTTTCCTTTAAAAACAATAATATGATGTCTTTGACAACTGGTCACCCTTTGAACTGTTTAATCTAGAAGTTGAAAGAAGTTCTAACTGGATTTTGTTTTACTTTGAAAAAATGCCAGAGAATATGAAATTTTGACAGTGTTTTTGGTTATGTAGATCCACTAAGGAGGAATTTTTGGAAATTTGTACATTTAGGGGTACAAAAGGGAAAAAACGGGAAGGGTAAAACAAGTTTTCTTAATTATCTTACCTAATACTAGTGATACAAGCAAAATTTTAAATGCACCTGTATCTACTCCTTTAAAATAAGCAGATGGGTGTCTGGTACTTTTTTTAAATTCGTACTTTTAAGGGGTGAAAATGTGTAACAAAGGTGATTTTGGTACCTTTTTTGGCCCTTTATAAATTTGTAACTAATAAACAAAATAAAATTTAGTAAATATTTTCAATATATCTCCCAAAATTAGGAGGACACCTGTTTCGTACTTTTTTAAAATTCAGTCCTTTTTGGGTGTTTAAAGAGAGAGAAACTGTATTTTGGTACTTTTTTTTTTAGCACATTAAGAAAACCTTTTTCGATTTATTGAAGTATTTGGTAGTTTTTGAAAGCACAATTGAGTTTTATCTGTGATATATAGATTTAAATACGAAACATTTTGTAAACTTAATTCTCCAAAAAGTAAATTTCTAAGCGAAAAGCGGAAAATTGTACTATTTTTATTAGTACTTTCCACTAAGGTAGAATTTATTCCACTTTTGGTACTTTTTCTTTCCTCACATGATACTCTGTATGTTCTATAATATAAATTCATAACACATGATTGTAAAACATACATGGTCCTCATTGAATAAGATTCTTTAAGAGAGAACTTTTTAATACTTTTTATCTCATAAATGGTACTTTTTGAATATTCTAAAATATTCAACCTAGGAACACAAATTTCAACATACATGGTCTTGACTGAATAATATTCTGTAAGTTGGTACTCTTTGGTACTTTTCCATTCTTCAAATGGTACCTTTTGAATTCTCTATAATGGTTAACCGGAACACATAAAATTTAAAATGTAGGTAGTGAATGAAAGGGACTTTTGGTACTTTTTTCATTCATCAAATTATATTTTTAGAATTGCCTATAATATTGAACACAGAAACATAACATTTTTGATTAAATGAGAATCTATAAGAATTAATTTTAATTTTCTATAAAAGTAAAAAAATTTTGTATGTATTTAATTTTATTTAAAACGGTCAACATCGGTCTGTTATTTCATTTAGCCCCCATATAACTGAATCACCCAAATAGGAATTTTGAGCTCATACTTATGTTTAATATACTCGTATCTCCAAAAAAAAGTGGCACAAATAAGTTTGAACCTTGAAGACCCTGATGAATTTTATAATGATCGGGTCGCTTTTGATCCTAGCTACCATATAAACATCTCTTAAAAGTCCTTCATGGATAATTTCCATGAAGTTTTTAAGGAAGTCAGCACATTGATGAGTTGTCAACCTTATCAACACAGCTGTGAGCGCACGCTGAACTCACAGCTCACACTCTCTATATGTTGTTTGCCATTCAAAACGATTGCGTGGTCTACTGTCTAATTGCAGACCAGATCATCTACCTTACTCTGCTGGTCTATTTAAATTTTGCCTAATGGCTAACCGGCATCATATACTGCATAATGGAGATCTTTCCCTGTATCTTCTCTTGGCAAGTTTTGTATAAGATGGCCATTATTTTCCTTTTCATTCTGGATGAATGTGCCGGCACATTGGTGAGATACCAACCTCATCAACATTACGCGCATGCTGAACTCACAGCCCACACTCTCTATTTGTTGTTTGCCGTTTGAAACGCTAGTCTATTGTCACTTTGTCTGTTAATGGCATCATATACTACTTCCATAGCAGAGATCGTCCCGTTGTCTTCTTTTAGCAACTTTGGCGTAAGATGGCTTATATTTTCCTTTGCAATCTCGTTTTTCAGACCTTCTTTTGAGACACTCAAACACTAGAAGTTGATTTTGAGAATGTGCTCGTCTTTAGAATATCCAGCATTGCATTTTCAGTCTTATTCGCAAAGATTATGACTTGAGATCACTTTGAGTGAGGTATGGTTTAACTTTGACTTTATATTAGAAGACGGGCTCACACTCTCTATTTGTTGTTTGCCATTTAAAACGATTGCATAGTTCACTCTCTAATTGTAGACCAAAGCATCTACCTATTGGGACTTTGTCTATCGTTTAACATAGCAAAATTCGTCCCGTTGTCTTCTTTTAGCAACATTGATGTAAGATGGCGTCTATTTTCCTTTGCCTGCTCGTTTTTCAGAGTTTCTTTTGGGACACTCAAACATTAGAAGTTAATTTCAGAATATTTTCACTCTTACTCGCAAGGATTTTGACTTGAGTTTCCATTAAGTGAGGTATGTTTTATTTAGTTAGTTAGTTAGTTTGAAAGGAGGATGTATATATAATATATATAATATATACGTATATAAATTCTAAGACGATCTAGCCATGTCTGTCTGTTTGTCTGTTGAAAGCACGATAGAGCCCGAAAGGAAAGAGCTAGAGGGTTGAAATTTCACATAAATATTTCTTATAGATAAGGTTTGTTTTGTATTGAAAATGGGCAATATCCGTCAACGTTTTCGGATAGCCCCCATACAAGTGGCCCCTCGAAAAGCACCTTTAACAGCCATAACTTGTTTAAAAATACGAATATAGCGATGAAATTCGACATAAGTAAGTTTCTTATCATCCAAAATCACTATGTTAAATTTTTGTGAGGATCGGTCCATAATTGACCCTACCCCCCATATAAGGTCCCCTTCAAAAATGACTTTAACGCTCATTACTGGCTTAAAAATATTAGTATATAGATGAAATTCGACATAAGTAAGTTTCATTCGAGTTTAAATCTATCTAAAACATTTTATGAGGATCGGTCCATGATTGACCCTACCACCCACATAAGGTCCCCTTTAGAAAATAACTGCAATGCTCATTAATGGTTTAAAAATACGAGTGTAGCGATGAAATTCGACACAAATAAATTTAATACGATCCAAATTCTGTCTACCAAATTTTATGAGGATCGACCCATAATTGACCCTACCCCCCTATATAAGGTCCCCTTCAGAAAATTACTTTAACGCTTATAACTGGCCTAAATATACGAGTATATAGATGAAATTCGACATAAGTAAGTTTCTTTCGATTCAAACGAGGTTTGATGGTTGGTATATAAGATTCGGCATAGCCGAATATAACACTCTTACTTGTTTTAGTATTAGGTAGTTTAGATACTCTATCAATCACCTCTTTCACCATGTGCTCTACTTCCTTTTTGGGATGTCACATAATGGTGTTTTCATTATCATCTGAGGGTTCAGAGTCGAAACCCTCACCTATATTTAAAGGCTGAGGTAGTTTAAAGCTCTCTCCGAGTACATCCATTTCTTTCACATCTACATTTTTGCCAATGACTTGACTCATAAACCGCCAGGTAAGGCAATATACCATAACTTTAATATTATTATTTCAGCATTTATAAACGGACGAGGGTCTTTTATTAGAAATTTATCAATTCAAAACACAGACTAACGGACTTATATTGTTCTAAGTAGAACCGTACAATGACACTTCTAGGTCTATGACCAATATATCGATGTTTTTTTTACAAAATGGCCTCATCTTTTTGATATTGGGTATCAACAGTAAAGTATTGGAAAAATATTACTTATTAAGCGATAAACACATTGTTTATATTTATAAAAAATATATTTAAAGAATTTGTTATTAAATATTTGAAATATTATCTCTTTTGTAAAGTTAATCCAGTACAATCACTTCAGTTGTCATCAATATCACTTCTCATTGTGTTAAACAAGAAACTTTTTATATAATAAGCTTTTTTTGTGAAAAAAGATTTTCAGTTCAAATACCGACCAGTAGGAACGATAGAAATTTAATAAAATAAGTAAATAAAAATTTTAAGCTTCGTTAAGTACTTGCACTTAATTCCAATAAATTGTTTAACATAAAAACAAAAAGATAAGACATAAACGTTATAGCAACTGATTCTGAATTCATTTAAATTAAAATTAGAGTCGGGGACTTTCAAAATATGCCTTATAACTGAAATGTATCTCTTTTAATTAAAAAAAAAAAAAAAAACAGTAAGAGTGTTATATTCGGCTATGCCGAATCTTATATACCCACCATCAAACCTCGTTTGACTGGAATGAAACTTACTTATGTCGAATTTCATATATATACTCATATTTTTAGGCCAGTTATAAGCGTTAAAGTAATTTTCTGAAGGGGACCTTATATAGGTGGGTAGGGTCAATTATGGGTCGATCCTCATAAAATTTGGTAGACAGAATTTGGTTCGTATTAAATTTATTTGTGTCGAGCATTAATGAGCGTTGCTGTCATTTTCTGATGGGGACCTTATATGGGGGGTAGGGTCAATCATGGACCGATCCTCATAAAGTTTTTTAGATAGATTTTGACTCGTATGAAACTTACTTATGTCGAATTTCATCTACATACTAGTATTTTTAAGCCAGTAATAAGCATTAAAGTCATTTTCTGAAGGGGACCTTATATGGGGAGTAGGGTCAATTGTGGACCGATCGTCATAAAATTTTGCACAGTGATTTTGAATCATAAGAAACTTACTTATGTCGAATTTCATCGCTATATTCGTATTTTTAAACAAGTTATGACTGTTAAAGCTGCTTTTCGAGGGTCCACTTGTAAGGGGGCTATCCGAAAACGTGGACCGATATTGCCTATTTGTAATACCAAACAAACCTTACCCATAAGAAATATTTATGTGAAATTTCAAATCTCTAGCTCTTTCCATTCGGACTCTATCGTGCTTTCAACAGACAGACAGACGGACGGACGGACGGACGGACAGACGGACGGACGGACAGACGGACGGACAGACATGGCTAGATCGTCTTAGAATTTAATGAGGACCCAGAATATATATACTTTTGTGGGTCTATGACCAATATTTCGATGTGTTACAAACGGAATGACAAAATCAATATACCCCCATCTTTTTTGATGGTGGGTATAAAAATAAGTTCAAATCATTTCTTTCCCTAAAGAAGCAACGACTGGATAATTACTGTGACATTCGTTTTGATGTGCTGAATACTCCAGATATATCATTCAAACAAAATTGTTTGCAATATTTTTGGAATTTGTTTAGTTTTTAAATATAATAAATCATTATCGACATATGTATATATATATTATACATATGTATATATGTGTATGTATTAATTTGTGCGAAAAAAATATTTAGCATTATCAGTGGTCATTTTAAAAAAATTATTATATATATTTTTATATATATATATGAATTGGTCTTTGGACTAAAGTTCAAGCCGTTGTTTGCCATTCATAGACATTTCCAATTAAAATGTAAATATTTTAAAAGATCTTGATCAGCCTTGAAGTTAAATAAGATTCTTGTAAAACTGATGCAATTACAACAATGAATTTTTCTGTGAAATGTAAATGAAAAGTATAATTTTGAGTTTAATAACACAGGCCAACAAAATTAAAAAATAATTAATAATACATATTAATATGAACATCAGGGTAATATTTGAAAGAGGGCATTTAATAAAAGCTTAGGTATGCACCGTGCTCTTCCAAATTAAAACAAGTAAGAAAGTATAGTCGAGCGTGACCGACCATATGATACCCTACACCAGTTATGAATATTAAATGTGATCTATTTTTCATAATAAAGCATTTATCTGGAATATTACCTTGATTCCGATTTATTTAAGCAATTTATTGACGAAAAACAAAGTTTCTGAAAGAGGCTTTATATGGGGGGATAGGAGCAAATGTGAACCGATCCCGATAAAATGGGCTGGTTAGATTTATATTTATATAATAATTGTCTGTGATAAATTTCATTGCAATAACAGTGTTAATAAGTGAATTGCGGATATTCAAATCATTTTCCGAAGGGGGGCTTTGTATGGGGGCTATGGTCAAATGAAGTCCGATCATTTAGAAATTCGGCAAGGTCATCAAGGCTTGTATAAGACGTAGTTGTGCGAACTTTTATCGAGATACATTTATATTATACAGAATTATGAGCTCAAAAGCCCTTTTCGGGGGGTTCAGTTATATGGGGGCTAGGTGAAATAATGGACCGATTTTAACCATTTTCAATAGGCTTCATCTTTGGGATGCCATGTATGCCAAATTTCATCAAATTATCTTGAAAATTGCGACCTGTACTTTGATAAATCAACTCAGAAAGTGATTCTGAGTCGATCGGTATACTTAAAGGTGGGTATAGTACTAATATTTTAGTGCGTTACAAACATCAGCACAAACGCATAATACCCTTGCCACTATAGTGGTGTAGGGTATAAATATTATTATTTTTTTTTTGGTCCAATTGGACTATAAACTGTTTTTTTGTAAGAGTGCTTATATGGAGGGTAAAGTCAATTATGGACCTATCCTCATCGGCTTATACAATAATTAATTATATTGAATTTCATTGTAGTACCCGTATCTTTAATGTAGTCCGGAGGATTAAAGAAAATTTCTGTAGGAAACCGATAATGGGGGGGGGGGGGGGGTTGGATCAGTCATATACCGATCCTCATAAAATTCAGTTGAAAAATGTTCCTATAAAACTACCGTAATTTGGAAGAAGTATTTCGCTCAAAACTAGTTTATGTCGAATTTCATCACTGTACTCGCAGTTTTAAGATAGTAATGAGCGTTAAAACAATTTTCTGAAGAGGACCTTATATGAGAGGTAGGGTCAATTAAGGACCGATCCTTATAAATTTTGATAGAGAGCTTTTGGCTCACACAAAACATATTTATGTAGAAATTCACCGCTGAACTCGCATTTTTAAGTTAGTAATGAGCGTTAAAGTCATTTTCTAAAGGGGACCTTATATAAGGGTCCCCTTCATTTATGAAAATGATTATAGTTCCTATAATAGTTTTTTATATCGAATTTTATTGCTATATATGTTTTTTAATTTCAGATATGAGCATTAAAGTCATTTTCTGAAGGGCACCTTATATGGAGGGTAGGGTCAGTTATGGACCGATCTTTATAAAATTTTATGAAGATATTTAAGTTCCTATAAAATATGTTCCTTTCGAATTTCACTGCTATAGATGTTTCTTTTAGTCAGTTATGAGCGTTAAAATAATTTTCTGAAGGGGACTTTATATGGGGGGTTAGGGTCAATTATGGGCCTATCATTATAAAATTTAGCAGAGAGATTTAGGTTCCCATAAGATATAAATTTTACCGCTATAGATGATTCTTTCAGCCAGTTATGAGAGATAAAGTCATTTTCTCAAGTTGGCCTTATATGGGGGCTAGGCGAAATCGTGAACCGATATAGCCCATTTTCAATACCAAACATCAACTAAAAGTATCGGTGCAAAATTTGAGCTCGCTAGCCACTTTCATTTGGACTCTATCGTGTTTTCAACAGACAGACGGACGGACATGGCTAGATCGTCTTAGAATCTAATAAGGACCCAGAATATATCTGGTCAAAAAGATATTCTGATAGATCATTTCCGAAATATATTGTTTTAGCCCCATTGCAATGGGGTTTTTACAAGGACTACTTTAAGACAAGAGCCACTTTTACTTGGACTCTATCGTGTTTTCAACAGACAGACGGACGGACATGGCTAGATCGTCTCAGAATCTACTTAATAAGGACCCACAATATATATACTTTTATGGGCCATAAAGGAATATTTCAATATGTTACAAACGGAATGACATGAAAAAAATAAACAGAAACTAAATCTTCAAAAAGATATTCTGATAGATCATTTCCGAAATATATTGTTTCCATATTAGCCCCATTGCAATGGGGTTTTTACAAGGACTACTTTAAGACAAGAGCCACTTTCATTTGGACTCTATCGTGTTTTCAACAGACAGATGGACGGACGGACATGGCTAGATCTTCTTAGAATCTACTTAATAAGGACCCAGAATATTTATACTTTTATGGGTCTTAAAGCTATATTTCAATATGTTACAAACGGAATGACATAAAAAACATAAACAGAAACTAAATCTTCAAAAAGATATTCTAATAGATAATTTCCGAAATATATTGTTTCCTTATTAGCCCCATTGCAATGGGGTTTTTTACAAGGACTACTTTAACATTCGTATGAATATTTTCAAAAATGGGCTGACCATCAATAGTGGGCGTGGATCTCGCTTATCAACTAAAGACTAACTTTTTGTATATTTGGGAAACTATAATGGCAAAAGTCCTCACATTTTGTACGAATAATTTTACTGTCAGAATAAACATTTAGAACAGACGTGGGACCACCATGATTAGTGAGAGTGGTACCTCCCACATAAAAAAAAAAATCTGTGAAACTATAAAAAGTGTGTGACCTAACTATCCATTGAACTATTTATTAACAAAACGGACAGACCAACAAATAGTGGACATGGCCTTTCAAAATATTTTCAGAAGTATAACATAAACATAGTTACTGTATTATCACCAAATGCCACGCCCATTTAACATTTTGCGCATTTTTTTGTATAAACCCTTATATTGAAGAAATATTTTAAAAAATTCAAAGTTTCATGACTTTTTTCCATCTACATTGAGCACTCAGACCACTGTGCATTGTGCAGTTTAGATTACTGTTATTCTTTTTTCCGATGACATGTTGCCAACCACGCCTATTTAATTTGATTTTTTTATAACAAACGTGTAAAAATTTTGTGTAAATAGCTAGAAAAGAATTTCTATTTAAAATATTTTATTTGCATTTGTTTAGAAAAATTAATTAAATAAATCTATTTGTAACTTTAATTAATATAATGCATTAATTAAGATTCTATTTTCAGAACATTAAATAAAAGGAAAATTTATAAAACTTGTTTGCAATAGTTTTATGCTTGATGAATTTTTAATAAAAAAAAAAAACTAAAGAAAATTGAGATCATCTTTAATAGGGGTATTCACTTGTAATAGAAACTGTAATAAAAAGTTTAAAATTTGTAATTTTAATTCAAATAGCCATGTCTGTCCTTCCTTATATTGGAAACGAACAAAATCGGTCTTCATTTGATCGTAGCCTCCAAATTGGAGAGCCTAGCAATGGCGAACACCCCTATTAAACTGAACTTGTTATCTCTATTGTATTACGTTTTGTAATTTACATGAGATCTGGTTGTTATTGATTATATACGATTTATATTTATGTAGTTTAAGTTAGTTTAAGGCAGTTTAATAATGAACTAACTTAACTTTTCTCTTTTGTTTTCATAGAGTCAATATTTGGCATCAGACATTTACAATGTTTTCTTTTATTCTGCGGCTTATCGGTGGCTTATGCGCTGAGAGTAAATTTATCGGTGGCTATAGTGGCAATGACTGATAAAAAGGCCGCTAATCCAGATTTTGATGTAAGTTTTAAATATTTTATTTTTAATAAACGTGCTCTTTAAACATTTGTTTTTTTTATTTACAGGAATTTGACTGGACCGAGAAGAATAAATCCTTACTTTTAAGTAGTTTTTTCTGGGGCTATGTCATAACACAAGTACCAGCCGGCCAATTGGCTCGTAAATTTGGCGGCAAAATCATGTTATTGACTGGAGTATTTGTCTGCTCACTGCTAACTGTCTTGACACCTATTTGTGCTAGACTAGGGGACTGGCAATTGGTGTGCGCTTTAAGAGTTATACAGGGTTTAAGTCAAGGTTTCTTATTTCCCTCCACGCATACGATTCTCTCTAAATGGTCTCCAGTAGAAGAGAGAGGCACCTTGACCACCTACTGCTATTCGGGTACACAATTCGGTACGGTTGTTATGTTGGCTTCTAGTGGTGTTATGGCTTCTTCATCCATGGGCTGGCCTAGTATATTCTATATATCCGGTGGTGTGGGTTTGGTATGGTCTGCGGCCTGGTTTTTCTGGGGTGCTAGTTCTCCCAGTGAATACAAAAATATTTCCGCTGAAGAAAAGAAACTTATTGAAACTTCATTGGGTGGTAAAAATGAGGAGGATGAGAATAAACCTATGCCCAAGGCTCCTTGGTTTAAATTCTTTACCTCGCTGCCATTTATGGTTCTTACTTTGACTCACTGTACCCACAATTGGGGCTTTTGGACTCTGTTAACGGAAATTCCCTCGTATATGAAAAATATTTTAAATATGGATATTAAAAGTAATGCCTTACTCTCTGCCTTACCCTATACCGCCATGTTTCTCTTGAGTTTTGTATTCTCTGCCATACAAGCTATGCTGAGTAAACGTAAATGTATACCTTTGTCGGTTAGTCGTAAGCTATTCAATTCTATAGGCCATTGGATACCCATGATCTCATTAATCGGTCTGGGTTATGTAACAGCAGATCAAACGAATTTAGCCATTATTTTACTTACCATTACGGTGGGCATAAATGGTGCCACCTATTTGGGTTTCCAGGTTAATCATATAGATTTATCACCCAACTTTGCGGGCATACTTATGGGTATTACCAATTGTGCTGCTAATATCATGAGTATTATTGCTCCTCTTATAGTCGGTTTCATAGTAACCAATGAGGTAAGTTTAACCTAATCACTTAAATCTCTAATCTTTCTTTTAATTTTTTTCCTATTTTTCGCCCTTTTGCAGAAAGATCCCGATCAATGGCGTATTATTTTCTTTATCGCCGCCGGTTTCTATTTCATTGGTAATCTATGCTTTATCTTATTTGGCAAAACGGAAGTACAATCTTGGAATGATCCCGAAAATGAACAACTGATGAAAAAACGTAACTCTACTTTTGTAGAGTCTCAGCATTAGTTTAAATTAATTTGTTTTTAGTGTGTTTAATATAAGTTTTAACTAATTAGTTACTATTTTAATACTTAAATCAGGTTCGTTATTTTTAAATGTTTGTCTTTAATTTTAAAGTTTTGTTTTATTTCCTTTGTTAATGTTTAAATTTAATTGACATTTTTTTTATATATATGTTGATATTGTTGTGCCTGAATTTTGTAGTCGTAGTTTTGTAAAAATATTTAACAAATTTTTTTTTTTGTTTAAGTTTAAATAGTTATAATTTTATGTATTTAATAAAAGAAATTTAATAAGTTCGAGTTAAATTTTTTTAATAATAATAATTTTCAAGAAGCATTAAGTAGAAAAAGAAAATAACGAACAATATAAGTACTTTTTATAACCGCCATCGAAATTTTACATATAGATCCACTAACATATAGTGTATACCCTAGATACGTATTAGATTCTAAGACGATGTAGGCATGTCTCTCCGTCTGTCTGTTGAAAGCTTGAAAAGGGCCATACGTAAGGACATAGAGGGCTCCTTCCTTCTTTGATATTGAAAATGTGAAAAGTGACCCCTGAAATACTGCTTAAATGCTCTTCAATATGTTAATCATATAATCGTTATATTGTAAGGTCCATCTTTCAAAAAAGTTTGATATTTATATGCTATTCGACAAGTAATAACACTATGCGACAAAAATAAATACCTAGGAAGTGATACTATTTAATAAAAGGCGAAACGGAAGCGGCCATTGTTGGCCCCAATTTCCAAAAGACCATCCCCCTTGTACACTATCCGTCAGTTTTTCAAGTAGAAATATATGCCATCTATATTTGTGCTAGGGAGAGCGTTAGGAGAAGAACCAAGGGATTAAGAATTTTTATAATGTCGTATAGCCAAGCATCACTCAATGCCTTATTGTCATACGAGGTAAGGTCGGGTGTCGAAATGGACTGCTTGACTTCACTCAATAAGTTAGGTAAACACAACAAACTGACTTAGTGTTGGGTACCTGGCCATGAGGGTCACTCTGGCAATGAAATAGCAGACTGCCTAGTAAATAGGAGTACTCGTCGCCAACTAAGCGGCCCTGAGTCCTTCTTGGGCATTCCCCGAGGATATGTTAAACTAAAGGCGACTCTTGGGTGAAATCTGAATTTATTCGCCATTGAGAAGCAATACCAGGGCTCAGACAGACAAAACGTTTCATTACACTATCAAAGGTAAAATCCCAAAATAAAAGCAATCTCAGAGTACTAACGGGATTACTTACTGGACACTGTGGTCTCAGATACCATCAATTAATTCTAGGCAACTCTTCAACAAATCTATGCAGATTCTGTGGCCTACCAAAGGAAACCTCAGAACATATCTTATGTAAGTTCCCTACATTAGGCTAATATGTTGCACAGTAGTTTAGAAACTTTTATTTTTGAAAGTAATTAGGTATCTCTGAAACTATTGGATATATCGCAATGAAATTTCACATGTTTGGAGCTGAGGTGTTTTCGAGTTGATTGACAGCTGTAGGTGGTCGAGGGCAAACAAAGTTTGACGCATCCAAAGTTGCAACATGTAAAAAGGGCCGTATTTTTTAGGTATTTCCCCCAAAAAGTCCCTATATTCTTACTTCAATAGAAACTAATTTTCTTCGGGACTTTATACAAGTTTTGCATTATCCGGAAAGAGAACTTAATGCAGATGCGTGTAAAATTTAATTTGGCATATTTAAGCGGACACTACCCCCACCAGCCCTAGCTAAACTTGGTCAGTTTTGAACCAGAATATTTTAATTTGAATACAAATTTAAAAAAACGCAAAGCACCGATCGTTACAACAAGCCCATATTTATATAGCCATATATGTTCCTTAAATATATCCAAAGTATTTCTACCATTACATGTTAAATAACGTCACAGTGGGCACTTTTATCAAAAAACAATGTTTTTGGAACACAGTTTTTCCGCTTTAGGAATTTTGGTATCTGTATATAGAAAATGATATAACTGGTAAAGGTATTATTTTGGAAAGACTTGGTTCTATACATGTGCAAAATTTTGTTCCGATATCTTTATCCGTTCAAAATTTACATTAATTCATATTATATACTTGTAATTTAAAAAAAAAAAATATATTATGATTTTTGAACTTTTTTCGTAAATGCTGTTCTAACAAAAGATCCGTTATCTTCTATATATTACATATATAAAAGAGTAGCGTTACTGACTGACAGTAAAACAGGTTTTCTTAATTATATTACCTAATATTAGTCATGCAAGAAAAATTTTAAATGCACCTGTATCTACTCTTAAAATAAGCAGATGGTCTGGTACTTTTTTGAAATTCGTACTTTTAAGGGGTGAAAAGGTGATTTTGGTACCTTTTTTGGCCCTTTATAACTTTTTAACTAACAAAAAAAATAACATTTTTGTAAATATTTTAAATATATCTCCCAAAATTAGGAGATACATGTTTCGTACTTTTTTCAAATTCAGCCCTATTTGGGTGTAAAAGGGAGAAAACTGTATTTTTGTTACTTTTTTTTTAGCACATTAAAAAAACTTTTTTTTTTAATGTACTGAAACAAAATGTTTGCTATTTCACTGGGGAAAATAGTACCAAAAAGAGGAAAAACGGGAAATTTCATTTTATTCAAACTCATTGAGCCAATTTTTATAAAATTTGAAAAAGTAGTTTATTTACTCTCACAAAATGAGCTATTGGTATATTATTTTGGAATTCGAGTACTAAGGCTTATATAGGACCAAATTCGAGTAAATAGTTTGGTACCTTTTTGAAAGCACTATTTTTCTGGAACAAATAAATGCAGATTTGAATCGTTTGAGTTTTATCTGTGATATAGAGATTTAAATACGGAAAATTTTGAAACTTAATTCTCAAAAAAGTATATTTCTAAGCGAAAAGGGGAAAAATTGTACTATTTTTATTAGTACACACCACTAAGGTAGAATTTATTCCACTTTTGGTACTTTTTCTTTCTTCAAATGATACTCTGTATGTTTTATAATATGAATTCAAAACACATGATTATTAAACATACACGGTCCTCATTGAATAAGATTCTTTAAGAGAGAACTTTTTAGTACTTTTTATCTCATAAATGGCACTTTTTGAATATTCTAAAATATTCAACCTAGGAACATAAATTTTAACATACATGGTCTTGATTGAATAATATTCTGTAAGTGCGTACTCTTTGGTACTTTTCCATTCTTCAAATGGTACCTTTTGGTTTCTCTATAATGGTTAACTGGAACACATTCTTATTAAATGAGAATTTATTGAGAGAGATTTTTGTACTTTTTCTTTTTTCCGATGGTATTTTTTGATATTTTTACGATATTGAATATAGAAATATAAAATTTAAAATATAGGGACCTTAGTGCATGAGAATCCACTGAAAGGGACTTTTGGTACTTTTTCATTTATCAAATTATATATTTTGAATTGTCTATAATATTGAACACAGAAACATAAAATTTTTTATTAAATAAGAGGTATTTTATAGAACTTTTTTTCAAATAGTAATTTCGAAACTAAAAATACAAGCTTCTTCCTGAATGCGAATTTATTCACGTGATATTGAACGTAAAAAACTGAAACATTAAAAAATTTTTAAATCAATTTTAATTTTCTATAAAAGTAAACAAAATTTTGTATGTATTCAATTTTAATTAGGGTAGCGAAGCACTCAGGGTATGCTAGTTTAATATAATCTAATTTGAATCAACATACGTTGCGTATGAGTAATATTGTAGTATGTGTTTTCCAACATGGGTCCAATAGTGATCGAAGTGATCAAAATCTCTATACGATTTAATAGGGGATTTCGATCGCTTACAAATATCGCTATTTGCTCTCAGATAACATAATCGCAAAATAATTTATTTGATGACATTTATACTTTACATATAATAATTATAACTTTTTTTACTTCTAACAATTCAGACTAAACAAATAATTCAGAATTAACAAATGCAACTTTCAAGTCTTAATAAAAACAAATAAAATACTGAAAAATATATTTCTAGGAAATTATTGCCTTTCCTTCTCCTCTCCATTAACTAGCTTATGAGGCTGCATAAGTTGCATTTCGGCTGGTTCCGGTAAAGGATCATTCCAGGGCTGAATCTTAGTTTTACCCAAAGTAACAAACAATAAATTCGCTATACCATAAAAACCACCGGCTATGATAAATACCAGACGCCATTCAAAAATATTTGTCTGAAATTTTAAAGAGTAAAAGTAAAAAATTTCAGATAAACTTTCATATGTTTAAAACTTACCTCATCTTGCACCAGTAAACCCTTAGCCAAGGGAGCTAAAATACTCATTACATTGGCCGCACAATTTGTAATGCCCATTAAGACACCAGCGAAATTTGGCGATAAATCTATATGATTAACTTGAAAGCCCAAAAATGAGGCAGCATTAAAGCCCACTGTTAGTATGATTAAAATAACAGCCAATAATATATTGCTGCTATCACAAAAAGCCAAAGTAATTAAGGCAATCATGGGTATACCCTGGCCTATGCTATTAAATAATTTACGACTATAGTTCGTGGATAACAGACGACGTTTGTTAATATAATTTGCTATAAAGCAGAAGAGAAAACTCAACATCAACATTATGGCATAGGGTAAAGATGAATATAGGGCATTGCTTTTAATATCCATGCCCAAAACATATTTCATATAGGAAGGCAGCTGTGTAAGTAAGGTCCAGAAACCCCAATTATGCGCACAATGATCGATCATCAAAACCAAAAAGGGTAAAGAAGTTAAGATTTTAGTCCAGGGTGTTTTCAAATTGCGCACAATTTCGTTATCGTTATTTTGATTGTTACCCAAGGAATTGTAAATCATAGTTTTCTCTTCCACTGTTATACCCTTGTAATCATCAGGTGTATTAGCACCCCATATATACCAAACAATACACCATACTATACCCAATACACCAGATAAATAAAATGTACCAGTCCAGCCTAAAGCAGAAGGCATAATCCAACCACTATTACCGAATATAAGAATGGCCCCAAAAAATGTACCCGCATAGGCAAAAGTACATAAAGTAGCTCTTTCATGCGCCGGAGACCATTTAGATAAAACAGTATGGGTACAGGGAAAGAGTACACCTTGAGCTAGACCTTTTAGAATGCGCACAATAACCAATAAAGGCCAATCACCTATTTCCACCAAGTATGGTGTGAGCAGACATAAAATTGCGCTAATTAAAATGGCATAGAAAAATAAAATTTTAGCTCCCCATTTACGGGCCCATGGTCCAGCCGGTACTTGAGTGCCGACATAGCCGCAGAAAAAACTGCTTAACAACAGAGATTTGACGCTTTCAGACCAGTCGAAAATCTGAAAAGAAATAAAAATTGGTGTTAATAAGATTTTGAAAATTTGAATGGAGTTTTGGGATTGGGTCCGATTTCATGGTATAGGTCAAGCATACAAAATTTTACTTGCGGTACTAGTCTAGTCTATAAAGTAGTCTATGGACTGGTCTATAAACTAGTCTATGGGCCGGTCTATAAACTAGTCTATGGACTGGTCTATAAAGTAGTGTACGGACTGGTCTATAAACTAGCTTATGAACCGGTCAATAAACTAGTTTATAGAATGGTCTATAAACTAGTCCATGGAGTGTTCTACAAACTAGTCTATGGACTGATCTATAAACTAGTCTGTTGACTGGTCTATAAACTAGTCTATGGACTGATCTATAAACTAGTCTATGGACTAGTCTATTGACTAGTCTATTGACCAGTCTATTGACTAGTCTATGGACTAGTCTATTGACTAGTCTATGGACTAGTCTATTGACTAGTCTATGGACTAGTCTATTGACTTGTCTAACTAGTCTATTGACTAGTCTATGGACTAGTCTATTGACTTGTCTAACTAGTCTATTGACTAGTCTAACTAGTCTATGGACTAGTTTATTGACTAGTCTATGGACTAGTCTATTGACTTGTCTAACTAGTCTATTGACTAGTCTAACTAGTCTATGGACTAGTTTATTGACTAGTCTATAGACCGGTCTATAAACTAGTCTATAAACAAATATATGGACTGGTCGATAAACTAGTCTATGACTATACTATAGTCTATTGACTGATCTATGAGCCAGTCCACTAGTCTATTGAATATCCTATGGACTAGTCTATTCACTATTCTATGTACTTGTCTACTCACTATCCTATGGCCTAGTCTTCTGACTATTTATGAAATAGTCTATTGAATATTCTATGGACTATTCTATTGACTAGTCTGTGGATTAGTCAATTGACTATTCTATGGACTATTATTATATATATTCTCACAGAAATATAACTTTTTCACTAAAAACTGAGTTTTTCATTGAAAACTCCCTTTTTCACCAAAAAGTAAATTTTCGACTAAAAACTCAGTTTTTTACGAAAAACTCAGTTTTGCAACAAAAACTCGCTTGTTCAGTATAAGAAGATTTAAACGGCAATGATATGTTGTGTTTTATTTGGCAAAATTTAACTGCAAAAATGGCTGTAAGTTCAAATCTTGAACGGGAAACCCTTTATTACAGCTTGTTGGTCCATATAGAAATTTAAAAATAGATGTTATAATTCTTAGTATGTACTAATTAGGTGATAATTACTATGTGAGACAAAACTGTAAAAAATTGCTTATTCACTTAAGTTAAATTAAACACTAATTAAATTTCTTCATGTTCAAGCATACATATTTTTTTTTTAATTTACAACAAAATTTTTATTACAAAATCAATATCATACATAACTCATTAACAAAATTTCTTTTACCTTTTTGATATTCTTACCTGTGCATATGGTTTTTCTTCCAATGGATCAGTCATGGCTATTATCGATACCGATAAATTTATTCTCATTGCATAACCCACTGCCAAACCCCAAAATAGCAGCAGACCTTGCAAATGTCTAATTCCCAGAAAATTTCGGGGTTTCATCTCTTCATAACTTGTAGGACGTATCATTTTTAAGGTTTTTAATATTTCATTGAAAAAATGTTACACTTTTAACGGAAGTTTTATTAAATTTATTTCTTTAACTTTTTTCTCACCTAAACATAACTTGTTTGGTTGTTGTTAAAAATCGCAATGAAATTATTGAAAAATAATTTTTAGAATATTTTTGAACATCTCCGTTTATAGATCAACTAAAAATTTATTGAATTTGTCAACATGTGAATTACGCTATAATTGAATTATTTTAAGCAAATATTTAGTACACTGTGTTACATATAATCATGTGTAATTGTATTTAGATCAAAGTCTAACTGTACAACTTCTTGAAAATAGACTAGACTATATACGAGGCTATAAACTAGACTGTAGACTAGTCTATAGACTAGACTGTAGACTTGACTGTAGACTAGACTGTAGACTAGACTGTAGACTAGACTATAGACCTAGACTATAGATTAGACTATAGACTAAACTATAGACTAGACTATGGACTAGACTATAGACTAGACTTTAGACTAAACTATAGACTAGACTATAGACTAGACTATAGACTAGACTATAGACTAGACTATAGACTAGACTATAGACTAGACTATAGACTAGACTATAGACTAGACTATAGACTAGACTATAGACTAGACTATAGACTAGACTATAGACTAGACTATAGACTAGACTATAGACTAGACTATAGACTAGACTATAGACTAGACTATAGACTAGACTATAGACTAGACTATAGACTAGACTATAGACTAGACTATAGACTAGACTATAGACTAGACTATAGACTAGACTATAGACTAGACTATAGACTAGACTATAGACTAGACTATAGACTAGACTATAGACTAGACTAGACTAGACTAGACTAGACTATAGACTAGACTATAGACTAGACTATAGACTAGACTATAGACTAGACTATAGACTAGACTATAGACTAGACTATAGACTAGACTATAGACTAGACTATAGACTAGACTATAGACTAGACTATAGACTAGACTATAGACTAGACTATAGACTAGACTATAGACTAGACTATAGACTAGACTATAGACTAGACTATAGACTAGACTATAGACTAGACTATAGACTAGACTATAGACTAGACTATAGACTAGACTACAAACTAGAGGATATAGTATATACTAGAATATAGACTACAGTATAGAGTAAACTATATACTAGACTATACATTACATTTAAAATTACAATATAAGATTTTTTAATTACTTTTTTTTTTTTGGTTTGTAGTTGAAATATATTTTGCTAGCCCTATACTATATATCTGTCCACGACTGTTACAGTAATGGTTTTTATTTCAAATGCCTTAAAGTATGCAAAACATAAGTAGTAAACTGAAATACAATTTTTACTAATTAAAGATATTTAACAGGGTGCTTTATAATACTGATGAACTAAATTTAAAAATTACCAAACGATTAACTCATGTTGTCACAGTGCAACTAACACTTGTTCCCCCAAACTGATGATAATGATATCAACTATTCGTAAAAAGGTGATTGGAAACAAATTGTTCCTTTACATACGATCATTCAAGTGATGAAAACAAGTGACTATCATAGGTAAGTATATTAGGGTTGCTCCAAAACAAAGCAACTATTAAAACTAAAATTTATTTCTTAGCAACCATTTTTTTAATATTTGTTCAGCCTTTAATATTTGGTGAGGTGGGTCAAAGGATAATTAGCTGCTTTTTGCAGGGGTTTGCAATTGTTTTCATATTTCTTATAAAGAAGTCATATGAAAATTTTGTATCTTAAGAGAGGTCCTTGAAATGGAACATATCTATGGAAGAAAAACTTAAACTAACTTCTTAGCTGAAATTATTTCATGACAACATAATTCAACATATCAACAAAAAAATTTTTAAAATAATGATAAGAAAATCATGCTAAAAATAAACAAGTAAGAAATTATAGTCGGGCGAAGCCGACCATATAATACCCTACACCTTTGACAAAAATATAATGTGATTTAGTTGCCATAATAAAGTACATATTTAAGTTGAATTGTACCTTGCCTTAAATATACATACTTAAGCCGTTTATTTTTGAATAAAATTGTGGACATTTAAGTGAAATTTTGATGGGGGCTTTTCATAGGGGCTAGGGTCATATGAGAACCTATTATTATGGAATTCGTGAGGGTCATCAAGTCTTGTATACAACTTGGTTTTTGCAGCTTTTTGTCGAGATATGAGTATATTAAACATAATTATGAACTTAAAAGCCATATTCGGCGGGTTCAGTTGTATGGGGGCTAGGTGAAATAATGGACCGATGTAAACCATTTTCAACAGGCTTCATCTACGGTACCATAAAAGATCATGTGCTGAATTTCATTGAATTATCTCCAAAATTGCGACCTGTAGTTTGATTACAAAGTTTAAAAGCCCTATTCGGGGGTTCAGTTGTATGAGGGCTAGGTGAAATAATGGACCGATGTTAAACATTTTCAACAGGCTTCGTTTACGATACCATAAAAGATCATGTGACAAATTTCATTGAATTATCTCCAAAATTGCGACCTGTAGTTTGATTACAAGGATTACAAGCCCTATTCGGGGGTTCAGTTGTATGGGGGCTAGGTGAAATAATGGACCGATATTAACCATTTTCAACAGGCTTCGTCCCTGGGACAATAGAAGATCATGTACCAAATTTCATTGAATTATCTTCAAAATTGCGACCTGTAGTTTGATTACAAGGTTTACATGGACGGACGGACGGACGGACATAGCTAAATCGATCAGAAAATGATTCTGTGCCGATTGGTATACTTTAAGGTGGGTATAGGACCAATATTATTGTGCGTTACAAACATCAGCACAAACCCAATATACCCTCCCCACTAAAGTGGTGTAGGGTATAAAAAAAATATTTATATACATATTTATTATATGCAGACATAAGTATAAAAAATGTCAAGCAAATAACAAAAAATTTATACAAATTAAAACAAAAACATTAGAAGAAACATAATTTTTTTTCTTATATAAGAAATAAACGACTTAAAAGCACCATACCAAAGCGGGATGGACAATATTTCCGAAATACTTTTTTACAACAAATACATTTATAACATTGCATTAAAAATCTTCACAAATTTAAATGAAAAGTAGCAATATGTCTGTACTTAACTGTTTACCCCAACATATACCATGGTCCCCTTATGTAATCAGTAACTTAGTTTATAAGTATAACAAAGTCATTTAATTTTAAAAATATCACTTATATCTTTTCAATTATTTCAATAGCTGCTGCATTTACCTACTACCAATACTCTTTCCATTTAACTGTAGGGTATCAAAGCTCGTGCGTACCCAATAAAAAAAAAAACAAAAATTATATATAATGTTCCACTAATCTATTCCTGTTCATATTTTTGTTTTGAATTTTTTGTTCTTTTTTTTCTCAAAATGATTCTGATATTTTTATACAATGAATTGGCAAACGTGAGAAGTTAAATAAATTTGTTAAACAAAAACAATTTTAATTATATAGTTGTTGTTCTTTTTTAATAATAACTTTTGTATGGAATTTTGTCAACTCATAATGTAAATGAGGTGTGTTTTTTTTCGTTAATCGACATGGAAAATATTGGAATCTAATCTGAAGGAACAAGTTAATCGCGTGTTAATCACGATTTTTGATTATAGCTAAACAAATGCCGAATTAGCAACAAATATTTTGCTACCGAAATAGAATAATTAAGTTATGGTATTAATTAAAATATAAAAGAAAAACAAAACAAGTTGGTATGTGATATTGCTGAATTATAAAAAAGCTTCAAATAACAAATACATAGAAGATCAATGAGAACAGATTTTAGTTGTTTTACTCTTTCAAACATAGAAACGATAATGCCAATAAACGTTTTGACATGTTGACATAATACGACAAAAGCCTATTAGTTAATTAGTACAAGAAATTAAAAAGTACAAAAAATTAGTAAAAATATGATTATCGAAGTCTTTTGATATGCTTTCTTAAAAACAAAATATTGAAAAGTTTTGTTAAAGTAATTGTTAAGCTTCCAAAAGAAAACTTTGAGTTTTTTTTTTTCGTATAAAAAAACTTTCGATTTAATCTTTCAGTAGAAACTTCTGACAAGATCTCAAGATTAACAACCTCTTTTTCCTAGTTTTAATAAACTTTCAATAAGCTTTTAATAGAAAAGTTCATAATACTAATCTAACATGCTTTGACAAGTATTCTAAAGAAACTTTCTGGCAGCACCTTTATAAAAACCATTCAGTAATATTACAGGGAAAAAATTAAAACTTTCAGAACAAAAGCTTTTGTATAAAAACTTTTCGCTCATATAAGCTTTCAATAAACTTTCAATAAGGTAACTTGATTCCTTACACTCTTTCTAAACTTTACACAGCAGGCATTAATATTTGAAGCAAATTTTTTGAAAAAAATTTCATTAGAATTCTTTCAAACTTTCTCTTGGATACATCTTAAGATCAGAATTTTATACAAAAGCTTTTTAAAAAAAAACCTTAAAAACGTTTCCCCTTAAAAACTTTTAAGAAGTTTCAATCAAAAAACTTTTAAAAAGTTTTCAAATGGAAACAATTTTACATGTTAATAAAAAAGCTTTCTAAAGAAATTTTCTAACAAGCTTTATATAAAATATATTTTTGTAGCTTCACAAATAAGTCATTCAGACTTGTGGCAAGTTGTTTTAAGAAACTGTTAATCATTCTGAAGAATCCCTTGAAACATATTGTATAAAAGCTTTCAAAAACTTTTTTAAAAAACTTTCAACCAGCTTTCTAAAGATATTCGTTTGAGTTTTTATACCCTACACCACTTTAGTGGGGAGGGTATATTGGGTTTGTGCTGATGTTTGTAACGCACAATAATATTTTCTTGTGCTGATGTTTGTAACGCACAATAATATTTTTCATTTTCTGAGTCGATTTAGCTATGTCCGTCCGTCTGTCCGTCCGTCCATGTAAACATTGTAATCAAACTACAGGTCGCAATTTTGAAGATAATTCAATGAAATTTGGTACATGATCTTCTATTTTACCAGGGACGAAGCCTATTGAAAATGGTTAAGATCGGTCCATTATTTCACCTACCCCCCATACAACTGAACCCCCCAATAGGGCTTGTAATCCTTGTAATCAAACTACAGGTCGCAATTTTGGAGATAATTCAATGAAATTTGGCACATGATCTTTTATGGTACCGTAGACGAAGCCTATTGAAAATGGTTACCATCGGTCCATTATTTCACCTAGCCCCCATACAACTGAACCCCCGAATAGGGCTTTTAAAACTTGTAATCAAACTACAGGTCGCAATTTTGGAGACAATTCAATGAAATTTGGCACATGATCTTTTATGGTACCGTAAACAAAGCCTGTTGAAAATGGTTTACATCGGTCCATTATTTCACCTAGCCCCCATACAACTGAATCCGCCGAATAGGGCTTTTAAGTTCACAATTATGTTTAATATACTCATATCTCGACAAAAAGCTGCAATAACCAAGTTGTATACAAGACTTGATGACCCCCACGAATTCCATAATAATAGGTTCTCATATGACCCTAGCCCCTATGAAAAGCCCCCATCAAAATTTCACTTAAATGTCCAAAATTTTATTCAACAATAAACGGCTTATGTATGTATATCTAAGGCAAGGTACAATTCAACTTAAATGCTTTATTATGGCAACTAAATCACATTATATTTTTGTCAAAGGTGTAGGGTATTATATGGTCGGCCTCGCCCGACTATAATTTCTTACTTGTTTAAATAAAGCTTTTGTAAAACATGTAATGAACTTCCTTTCCACATGCTTTCAAAACACTTTTAAAATATTGTATATAGAAAGCTTTTATAAAGCTTTACATAAGTTATAAACGTTAATAAACCTTCCTTTAAATATTTTTAATAAGTTTTAACTAAAAGCTTTGTACATATGATACTATTTTTTATATAAGATTCAACTATTGCAATTTTTCTGTTACCATTCATTAGAAGCTTTTCATTTATATTTCCTTTCGATAGAAAACGTTAATGTTCACTAAAAACTTTTTAAAAATTTCTATAGAAAAACCTTTTATAAAGATATGAAGCTTTATAAAAGGTCTTTTTATCAAAACTTTTCAATAAGTTTTCACCAGGATACATTTTAGAAAGCTTTCTAAGAATCCTTTCGACAAGCTTAATAAAGAATTCTTTAGACAGGGTTTCACTATAAAACGTCTTAAAAACTTTATATATCCTTTAAAAAGCTTTCTTTAGAAAGCTTTATATATAGGTTTATCTATCACAACTTTTAAATAAGTTTTCACCAGAAAACTTCTCGAACATTTTCGAAAGCTTTCTATAGAAAACATTAAAAAGTTTTTATGTAAATTTCTATAACAAAATTTGGAACAGCTTTATTAAAAAGTCTTTTATAAATAGAATATCAGTATACCGACTTTTCTATTAGATTTCACTAAAAGCTTTTCATTTCAAATCTCAAAAAACTATGTTTCAGCTGAAAATTTCCAAAAAGCTTTCATTAGAAATCCTTCTTAAAAGTTGTATATAAAAGCTTTCTATAGAAAGCATTAAATAAAGCTTTCAACAGAAAGCTTTTATAAGTCTTTTGTATTAAAGAAGTCTTTTCAATAAGTTTTCACCACAAAATTATTAAACATTTTCTAAAACTTTCTATGGACAACCTTAAAAACTTTATATAGAACTATTGTACAACAACTTTTTTTTGTAAACTTCCTATAGAAACTTTTCAATAAGATTTTAAATTAAAACTTTTACAACATTTATTTAGAAAGCATTAAATAATAAATTTTCATGAGAAAGCTTTTATAAAGCTTTATATTTAAAGAAGTTTTTTCAATAAGTTTTCACCAGAAAATTATTAAAAGATTTTCTAAAGCTTTTTATTAACAATTTTAAGAAGCTTTATATAGAATTCTAGTATAACAACTTTTTTTATAAACTTGCTATAGAAACTTTTTATTTAAATTTCTAAAAGCTTTAGAAACATATTTTCGACAAGGTTTGACTGGATAACTTTTAGAAAGCTTTTTTATACAGATTCTTTAAAAGGCTTTGTTAAAGCTTTTCATAGAAAGCTTTTTATATTACAAGCCTTCAATGGAAAGTATTACAAAACTTTATACTGTTGCCTATAAATACTATTAATAAACTTTTTAAAAGCTTTATATAGAAAGAAACTTTATATTGATACCTATAAAAACTATTTGAAAAAAACATTTAAAAAGCTTTATATAGAACATATTTAAAAAGCTTTTTATAGAACTCATTCAATATAAACCAATAAGTTTTTAATAGTGAAACTTTTAGAATTATTTTATAGAAAGTAGAAATTTGTAACCGATTATGGCCAATAGGCTAGGTTTATTTTGAAAATAAATTAAATTAAATTAAAAAAAAGAAAGCTTTCAGTAATATTATTACAACCTTATTCAAAACACTCTATCAAAGGTTTATAGAACAAATTTTGTATGAAAATTTGTCTTATAAACCTTTGATAATTTTTTATTATGAATAAGACCCTTAAAGTATTAAAACAACTTTATATAGAAACCTATAAAAATGATGCAGACAGCTTTCATAAAGAAAAGCTTTGTATGAATTTTTAAAATCCAATTATTTTTTGAAATGTTTTAAAAGCCGAAATCACATAACAGGCCCTAAATTTACACAAGTTAATCTAATATTTTTTATTGTTTAACACCAACGCGTACACTTTTCCGGAAAACACTGCAATTATAATAAGACGTCTTGACTGTACGGACATTTTGTTACGACTACAAATTTTTATACATTTTATGCAAACGATTATTACATTCCTCAAGGACATTACAAAATAAAAGTAGATCTATCATATTTATTGCAAAATTGTTATATTAAAATAAATACTTGTTAAGAAAAGTAAGATACAACTTTTTCTCGGAGAAATAAACAAATGCAAAACTGAATAATTTATGAACCAAGTTAATCAAACAACAAAGATTTTGTGTCGTCAAACTGCTGCAGTAGGGAGTATTAAAGAGAATAAAGTAACAAAATATTAATTATCTTGTTGTTATTTATTTACACTTATAAACAATTTGTTAAATTAAATAAACAAAGAAAATATTTACATAATACACCAAATATGGGTATTAGTTTACACATACATACTCGTATAATCTAAAATATTTAGATTATTTGATGACAAAATATAGTTGTATATAAAATTATCAAGTTGGAGTTTAATTTAGGAAGTTAGGCTACTAGGATACTTTTTATTTTAAAATTTCAAGATGGGCGGGGAGCCACGCCCATATTAAGAAAATATTAAATCCCTATATTTGAGATAATATAACAGAGTCCTCAATTTTTGTCGGAGCCACTTTAGTGTCTGTATGATTATTTAGGACAAAAAGTAGGCGTACTAGCAGCAGGGGGTGTGGCACATGCCATATACAAAAATTCGTTTATCTGCGAAACTAATAGGACTAAATTCTTCAAATTTTGCATAAAGAACTTTAATATTCATCTGAACATTTTGGAGAAAAAAATGGCGGATTTTCATCTGGGGGGGCTTGGAGCCCCCATATGAATTAAAAAGAAAAATTCGTATATCTGAGAAACTATTAGAGCTAGAATCTTCAAATTTTACATGAAGAACTTTAACATTCATGTGAACATTTAGAGAATAACGGGCGGACTTTCGAGGGGAGCTTTGCACCTCCCATATGAACTAAATACAATATTTCGTTTAACTGGGAAACTAATAGAACTAGATTTTTTAAATTTTGTACGAAGAACTTTATTATTCATCTGAACATATTGGAGAAAAAAGGGCGGACTTTCATCTGGGGGAGGGGGGCTTGGAGCCCCTATATTAATTAAATAGAAAAATTAGTTTATCTGAGAAACTATTAGAGCTAAAATTTTATAAATTTTACATGAAAAATTATGACAATCGTTTGAACATTTAGAGAATAACGGGCGGACTTTCAATGCACCTCCCATATTTATATCTGGAAAACTATTATAGTTAGAATCTGCTCAATCGTTAAGTGTGTTTTCATTTACACATCTTTTAGGGTAGCAAAGCACACTGGGTATAGCTAGTCTATATATATAAAAGAGTAGCGTTACAGACTGACTGATTCAACATCGCACAGCCAAAACGGCTGAACTTAGAATCATGAAATTTTGACAGTAGATGTGTTTTTTGTTATGTAGAGGGATTTTTGGAAATTTGTACAAAAGGGAAAAAAACGGGTAAAACAGGTTTTCTTAATTATCTTACCTAATATTATGCACACAAGAAAATTTTTAAATGCACCTGTATCTACTCTTAAAATAAGCAGATGGGTGTCTGGTACTTTTTTGAAATTCGTACTTTTAAGGGGTGCAAATGTGTAACAAAGGTGATTTTGGTACCTTTTTTTGGCCCTTTATAACTTTTTAACTAATAAACAATATACAATTTTTATAAATATTTTGAATATATCTCCAAAAAATTAGGAGACACCTGTTTCGTACTTTTTTAAAATTCAGTCCTTTTTGGTACTTTTTTTTAGCTTATTAAGAAAACTTTTTCGATTTATTGAAGTATTCCTATTAAATTATGGACTAACTCTGTAATATTTGTTGAAAGAAATTTTTTGCTATTTCACTGGGGAAAAAAGTACCAAAAAGGGGGGAAAACGGGAAATTTAATTTTATTCAAACTCATTGAGCCAATTTTTATAAAATTTAAAAAAGTAGTTTATACAAAATAAGCTATTGGTATATTATTTTGGAATGCGAGTACTAAGGCCTATAAAGGACCAAATTCGAGTAAATCGTTTGGTACTTTTTGAAAGCACATTTTTTCTAGAACAAATAAATGCAAATTTGAATCGTTTGAGTTTTATATGTGATACAGAGATTTATATACGGAACATTTTGTAAACTTAATTCTCAAAAAAGTACCTATATTTCTAAGCGAAAAGGGGAAAAATTGTATTCTTTTTTAGTACTTTCCACTCAGGTAAATTTTATTCCACTTTTGGTACTTTTTCTTTCTTCAAATGATAATCTTTGTGTGTTCTTTAATATGAATTCAAGACATATGATTATTAAACATACACGGTCCTCCTCTGAATAAGATTCTTTAAGAGAGAACTTTATAGTACTTTTTATCTCATAAATGGTACTTTTTGAATTTTCTAAAATATTCAACCTAAGAACATTAATTTTAACATACATGGTCTTGACTGAGTAATATTCTGTAAGTGGGAACTCTTTTTGGTACTTTTCCATTCTTCAAATGGAACCGGAACACATGACACACGGTCCTTATTAAATGAGAATTTATTGAGAGAAATTTTTGTATTTTTTCGTTTTCCGATGGTACTTTTTGATATTTTTACGATATTGAATATAAAAATATATATCTACTGAAAGAGACTTTTGGTACTTTTTCATTCATCAAATTATATTTTTTGAATTGTCTATAATATTGAGCACAGAAACATAAAATTTTTGATTAAATGATAATCTATTAGAGGTATTTTATAGTACTTTTTTTCAAAAAGTACTTTCGAAATTTTCTATAATGTGGAAGCTAAACGAATGAAACTACAAATACAAGCTTCTTATTGAATGCGAATTTATTCACGTGATATTGAACGTAAAAAACTGAAACATTAAAAAAAGTAAACAACGTTTTATATTGTATTTAATTTTGTTTAGGGTAGCGAAGCACCCAGGGTATGGTAGTTTTAATATAAAATCAATGCCATATGGATTCAACAACTTAAATTATACAAAATCATTTGGACGAAAATTTGGATATAAAACTGCTAAATATTTTACGGTTCATGAGACTTTCACTATTTATAAATATTTTAAAAAATCTCTCAAGATATTTGCTCTCAATCTGCCAGATCTTAGCTCTTCTCTCTTTTAAGGCCCTCACATAACCCACAACACTTAATTAATATATTATTTACTTTTTTTTTTGAAATAAAAACCAGAAAACAATCGACATTTTTAAAAGAAAAATTGATAACCTTTTTTTCAACTGTATGAGAGCCATATGTATTGTTGTTTATTTTAATTAAATCATGCGAAAAATACAATTTTTTAATTTTAATTTCCTTTTGCTAAAATTTTATAAAAAAAAACTCTCTCAATATTCTCTCAGAGAGTTTCAATTTTACACTGAAACAATAAAATAATTGTTGATCTTTGATCACGTTTAATACACGTTCACTTTAGTAAATTCACGTGATAATCAAGTGAACAAACAATAATTATTATTGTTGTTGTATATCAGTGTTTTATTGGGAGGGAGTATTTAGTGTTTTTTATTAAAATTCACTCTTTATACAATGTTTAATTAAAGTAATATTCTCTTTTTTTTGGAATTGCCTATTTATGCACATTTGTATAAATCTATACATACTTATATGTATGTATGTTTGTATGTGTGTAGATTCTGAAATATTTAATGAGTTGATAATATATTCCAATAAATATTTATATTCCGTCTGAGTTTATCATCAATATGTTTATAACAGTTGTATATTTTTATTTTTTTTTTTTTTTGATAAACAGAGGGCCCGATTTTAACTCACTCTATATTAGGTGATTAGTGTTCAAAATATTTAGGTTGAATTTTTATCACTTACGTATTCCAAGTTCGGTTTCTAAGTTGTCTCTTTTTGTTTGTGTAGAAGGGTGGAGGGGCCCCTGAATACGGTCTTAAGCTGGACTCAACCGAGACGGCTGTATATTAATCCGCCGAAAACTGATATTTGTTCATTCGGAAGAATCTTGGAAATCCCTTAATACATTGACTGCTATTTACTGGGAAAGAAAATAACGGTAACCGATAGAGTTAAGTTAATACTCAAGTGGTATCCTAAAACGAAAATGAAAATGTAGACAAGAAAAGAGAAAGGGTAAATATTTCACATCTATGCTAGAGAATGATATTCTTTCTAGTATCAATGCCTCCAAATTCTTAAAATATTCAGTTTCTGTTAGGCTATCGGTCGCGTCCGACGTTTGTGTATTGACTTCAAATGTATTCAGCATACATCGCCAGAGTGTCCTGTAATCGCTTTTGGCCACTTTGCCTAAAAATAAGTCCCGTTCGTCTACAAGAGCCGCCTTATAATATCCAGTAACATTTCCAGAACCTTGTTTGACGTAGCGCTTATGGCCTACTTATACCCAGACACTTATAGGCTGAATTCCCTGTTGTGGTTTATGTCAAACTTTTAGTGCAAAGAAGTCTTTCAGATTATTGCGGCATAAGTTTGAGTTGTTCTAATATGCTTTTATAGTGGGACAAAGGTCCCATTTTTGACTATGGTTTTCCTATATAACGCTGAGCATAGATGTGAAATATTTACCCTTTCTCTTTTCTTGTCTACATTTTCATTTTCGTAAATACTAAACGGATTGTTCGCAATCGATCGCCTACCAGGGACAGAATTTGTAGTAAACTTTGAGGAACTGGTACCAGAAAGATTATCATGATCTATTGGAAATTAAGAGCAAATACTACACGCATGACTCTAAACAAAATGGACCTGGACATCCACATTGAAAACATATATATCGAACTTTTAACTAATTTCTTTCTAATAACAACACTACCTTCTATGCGGAAGTCCGTTGCACCATAGAATGTTTGAAATATATTGGACTGAATATAGCGCTAATAGAGATTAATATATTTACCGAAAACCGGAAAGCAATATTATATGTTAAGTTTAAATCTAAGATCGTAGTGGACAGTAAGAGAGACAGTAACCAAGTAAGTCCTCTACCAAATGCAACCTTTAAATCATATGTCTACCAAGACATTAGGAATTAAATGGCATTAAGAGAGCGAAGTACTTATTTTATAAAAAGGAGAGCTCGAGGAAGTTAACCTGATGAATTCAAAGTTGTTCAACGCAATGAAAGCTGAGTTCAAACATGGTAGAGAAAATCCCATGCGACATCTTGTAGCAATGAAACTGTGTGTAGGAACGCAAAGAACTTATAGGGTGACTTTTCCGAGAATAGAGTAGGATGAAAAGCCTCCTCAAATTGAGCAAGTTCGAGGTTAGTATGATGGTATATGTGTGCTGAAATGGATTCAAAGAAATGTGGAACATGGTGAAGAACAGTAAAACGCTGGAAACCTTTCTTGGTCATTGCCGGAAATTCTACAAAATTAGAATGGGAGCGATGTTATTACAGATTTTACATCCCTCTGAAACACTGAATGTTTTAAAGAAGTCTGTCCAGAAAACTAAGTTTCTGAAGAACACAATGCATTCTTAGCAGATCGGTTACTTATATAAGAAATCGTTTGTACAACTGAACTCCACTTGACTTTTCTTGGATAAGCTTTCAAAAACTTTTTAAACAGCGCTTTCTTAAAATACGGTAGAATCACTAAGACCGGGCAACTGAAATATTTGAAGCCAATGTTTTTACCCGTATGAGATGGAATCGGAAAGCTGATAAGATGACTATTTGTGTTCCTTATTCAAAAAACGTACGGGAGCTATGAAAGTGTGATTTAAGGTGGACGAGAAATAATTGATGTGAGAAAATAGTGATCAGCGAGAAAACTATTTCAACGTCTAACTTGTTTGAGAAATGAGACTGCGAATGATCAGGAAGCTCTATGATTGTTGTTGGAGTTCTTCTTGGACGAAGACGAGAGGAGGACGAGAAATGATTGATATGATAAAGTAATGATCACTGAGAAAACTATTTCAACGTCAAGTTTGCCTGTGAAATGGGACTGCGAATGATCGGGAAGCTCTATGATAGTTGTTGGAGTTCTTCTTGATGATTTCCTATCAGCAAGAGAATAAGAATAAGGCTTCAAATGCTGGGGCTGAGGTAGTGTTCGTAAAATGAGGATTCATAATGGTTGATATAAGAAAGTAGAACTCTATTTAAATGCCAAAATTGTCGGTGGGAATACGGTGACTGTTTGGATTCAGTGACCATGAAACACTTTGGTTGTCGTCGGACCTATATTGGACATTGTTATTCTTGACAATTTCCTATTACCAAGAGATTAAAGCTTTAATAAAAACAGCATCTCAGTGATCCTTTAAAGTTTTTGAAGGCATTTGTGGTAGTTTTATTTAGGTTATGTTAGTTATTAAGATGCCTGATCCAATTAGCGATTTGACGAGGCCATCAAATGAAATTCAGAATATCACTGATTCCACATTACTCCCGGACACACTACAGAAAATCCACAATTGCTATGATTGGACATTTCCTTAGAATGTCATACCACAGGTCACATGTGTGGTCCAAACGTAACATATACATACATACATACATACATACATACATACATACATACATACATACATACATACATACATACATACATACATACATACATACATACATACATACATACATACATACATACATACATACATATACATACATACATAGTTATCAAAAGGGAGATTGCGGGGCTTATGGCCTGTGAATATATGTACATATCTGGCACTTTTTATGGTAACTTTTCATAACCAGTAAATGAAGGGTCTTCAAGGTAAGAAAGGGACAATTGTGGTCCTCCGTTCATGGGACGGAACATACACAATATTGTGAAAAGCGTCTTGCGAATTGCGGCACTTAACACTTGGAGGTGACTACACCTCCATATGGTTAATACTGAAAATGAACACAGAAGATGCTTAAATCCAGAATCCTTTGTGGAACATCATGAAATGTATAGTCGACTTAAGGTTGTCCTTAAGGTGGCCTATTATTGTCAGTAGCCTGCTAGGATTAGAGTTAAAGAAGATATTAAACTCGAATAAAGAATGACAATATGTTCATTATGATTTTTAAATAAAACCTTATGTATCTCATTATAACAATATACAACTACAATTCATGGGAAAATCGAATAAAATTTTACTAATAAAGTCTTCAAATAAACATAACTATGAGCAGACAAATTTCCATACATGCTAATCGATTTCAAATGATACTAATTTTACAAACTACCAGATATAAAATCGCAAAGTATTCGCAATATAAATTCTTGTATTAAACGTCATTTATTTAACATGATTTTAATGTGTACATAAAAACTTTATTAAACTGTTTGTCAATTATTATTATTATTAAAATACGAATGAATGAAATATAATTCGGTTCAACAAAAATATTGAAAGAAAAAAAAATTCCATTCACTTCAAATGAAAATAAAATCATGCCTTTGGAAATGAATGAGAAAAGAATTGAACAGGTGGTTCAGGTATATAATGCTTATTTAACTAATTTAACTTGTTATACAAAAGACCGGAGGGAGGTTCTGCTAATGATATCAAAAATATCAATAAAGGAAATAAATATTTCATTACTTAGACCATGCAGATAAATAACTGAATTAATTTTATTGATTTAAACCTGGTAATGTCACCAGCTGTTACCAGTGTTATGGTTTATGATGATGAGATAATTGCTATTAATGCAACATAAATCTTAGATCGTGATCTTCTTTATTTGCTCTAATTTTTGCATTACAATTAACACTGAAAATTAATTGGGTGTGAATAAATAGCATGAAGATGGCAATGTTGTGACTATTGTTTATGCAAAATTTTAAAGGGTTCGTTTTGGGTACATCCATGTGGTATGGGTGTTTAACTATAGTTTTCACAGTAGGGTGTTAATTAAGTCAAAGGAAAATTTTCCATTTTCTACGTTCGACGTTCTTGCTTTTGTGCGGAGTTTTACAGGATTTCATGATCTTAGATAGTGCAAATTTTACTTCAATTATTCCCACTATATTTATACTGGACTATAGCTCAGACTATAGACTAATGTATAATTCGGACTGTAGACTAGACTATAGCCCACACTATATATTCGACTCTAGTCCACACTAAAGGCCACAGTTTAAACTGAAGGCACTGAAAACAATAGACAAGGTTAAGAACTGGACTATAAACTAGACTATATACCGGACTATAGACTAGACTATAGACTATACTATAGACTAGACTATAGACTAGACTATAGACTAGACTATAGACTATACTATAGACAAGACTATAGACTAGACTAGACTAGACTAGACTATAGACTAGACTAGACTAGACTATAGACTAGACTATAGACTAGACTATAGACTGGACTATAGACTAGACTATAGACTGGACTATAGACTAGACTATAGACTAGACTATAGACTAGACTATAGACTAGACTATAGACTAGACTATAGACTAGACTATAGACTAGAATATAGACTAGACTATAGACTAGACTATAGACTAGACTATAGACTAAAGTATAGACTAGACTATAGACTAGACTATAGCCTTGACTATAGACTAGACTATAGACTAGACTATAGACTAGATTATAGACTAGACTATAGACTAGACTATAGACTAGACTATAGACTAGACTATAGACTAGACTAGACTAGACTATAGACTAGACTATAGACTAGACTATAGACTAGACTATAGACTAGACTATAGACTAGACTATAGACTAGACTATAGACTAGACTATAGACTAGACTATAGACTAGACTATAGACTAGACTATAGACTAGACTATAGACTAGACTATAGACTAGACTATAGACTAAAGTATAGACTAGACTATAGACTAGACTATAGCCTTGACTATAGACTAGACTATAGACTAGACTATAGACTAGATTATAGACTAGACTATAGACTAGACTATAGACTAGACTATAGACTAGACTATAGACTAGACAATAGACTAGACTATAGACTAGACTATAGACTAGACTATAGACTAGACTATAGACTAGACTATAGACTATACTATAGACTATACTATAGACTAGACTGTAGACTAGACTATAGACTAGACTATATACTAGACTATAGACTAGCCTATAGACTAGACTATAGACTAGACTATAGACTAGACCATAGACTAAACCATAGACTAGACTATAGATTAGACTATAGACTAGACTATAGACTAGACTATAGACTAGACTATAGACTAGACAATAGACTAGACTATAGACTAGACTATAGACTAGACTATAGACTAGACTATATACTAGACTATAGACTAGATTATAGACTAGATTATAGACTAGACTGTAGACTAGACTATAGACTAGACTATAGACTAGACTATAGACTAGACTATAGACTAGACTATAGAATAGACTATAGACTAGACTATAGACTAGACTATAGACTAGACTATAGACTAGACTATAGACTAGACTATAGACTAGACTATAGACTAGACTATAGACTAGACTATAGACTAGACTATAGACTAGACTATAGACTAGACTTTAGACTAGACTATAGACTAGACTTTAGACTAGACTATAGACTAGACTATAGACTAGACTATAGACTAGACTATAGACTAGACTATAGACTAGACTATAGACTAGATTATAGACTAGACTATTGACTAGACTATTGACTTGACTATAGACTAGACTATAAACTAGACTATAGACTAGACTAGACTATAGACTAGACTATAGACTAGACTATAGACTAGACTATAGACTAGACTATAGACTAGACTATAGACTAGACTATAGACTAGACTATAGACTAGACTATAGACTAGACTATAGACTAGACTATAGACTAGACTATAGACTAGACTATAGACTAGACTATAGACTGGACTATAGACTAGACTATAGACTAGACTATAGACTAAACTATAGACTAGACTATAACCACACTATAGACTAGACTATAGACTAGACTATAGACTAGACTATAGACTAGACTATAGACTAGACTATAGACTAGACTAGACTAGACTATAGACTAGACTATAGACTAGACTATAGACTAGACTAAAGATTAGACTATAGACTAGACCTAGAAGACTAGACTATAGACTAGACTATAGACTAAGACTATAGACTAGACTATAGACTAGACTATAGACTAGACTATAGACTAGACTATAGACTAGACTATAGACTAGACTATAGACTAGACTATAGACTAGACTATAGACTAGACTATAGACTAGACTATAGACTAGACTATAGACTAGACTATAGACTAGACTATAGACTAGAACTATAGACTAGACTATAGACTAGACTATAGACTAGACTATAGACTAGACTATAGACTAGACTATAGACTAGACTATAGACTAGACTATAGACTAGACTATAGACTAGACTATAGACTAGACTATAGACTAGACTATAGACTAGACTATAGACTAGACTATAGACTAGACTATAGACTAGACTATAGACTAGACTATAGACTAGACTATAGACTAGACTATAGACTAGACTATAGACTAGACTATAGACTAGACTATAGACTAGACTATAGACTAGACTATAGACTAGACTATAGACTAGACTATAGACTAGACTATAGACTAGACTATAGACTAGACTATAGACTAGACTATAGACTAGACTATAGACTAGACTATAGACTAGACTATAGACTAGACTATAGACTAGACTATAGACTAGACTATAGACTAGACTATAGACTAGACTATAGACTAGACTATAGACTAGACTATAGACTAGACTATAGACTAGACTATAGACTAGACTATAGACTAGACTATAGACTAGACTATAGACTAGACTATAGACTAGACTATAGACTAGACTATAGACTAGACTAGACTATAGACTAGACTAGACTAGACTAGACTATAGACTAGACTATAGACTAGACTATAGACTATACTATAGACTAGACTATAGACTATACTATAGACTAGACTATAAACTAGACTAAAGACAAGACTATAGACTATAGACTAGACTATAGACTAGACTATAGACTAGACTATAGACTAGACTATAGACTAGACTATAGACTTGACTATAGACTAGACTATAGACTAGACTATAGACTAGACTATAGACTAGACTATAGACTATACTATAGACTAGACTATAGACTAGACTATAGACTAGACTATAGACTAGACTATAGACTAGACTATAGACTAGACTATAGACTAGTCTATAGACTAGACTATAGACTAGACTATAGACTAGACTATAGACTAGACTATAGACTAGACTATAGACTAGACTATAGACTAGACTATAGACTAGACTATAGACTAGACTATAGACTAGTCTATAGACTAGACTATAGACTAGACTATAGACTAGACTATAGACTAGACTATAGACTAGACTATAGACTAGACTATAGACTAGACTATAGACTAGACTATAGACTAGACTATAGACTAGACTATAGACTAGACTATAGACTAGACTATAGACTAGACTATAGACTAGACTATAGACTAGACTATAGACTAGACTATAGACTAGACTATAGACTAGACTATAGACTAGACTATAGACTAGACTATAGACTAGACTATAGACTAGACTATAGACTAGACTATAGACTAGACTATAGACTAGACTATAGACTAGACTATAGACCTAGACTATAGACGAGACTTTTAGACCTAGACTATAGACTAGACTTTAGACTAGACTATAGACTAGACTATAGACTAGACTATAGACTAGACTATAGACTAGATTATAGACTAGACTATTGACTAGACTATTGACTTGACTATAGACTAGACTATAAACTAGACTATAGAACTAGACTAGACTATAGACTAGACTATAGACTAGACTATAGACTAGACTATAGACTAAACTATAGACTAGACTATAGACTAGACTATAGACTAGACTATAGACTAGACTATAGACTAGACTATAGACTAGACTATAGACTAGACTATAGACTAGACTATAGACTAGACTATAAACCACACTATAGACTAGACTATAGACTAGACTATAGACTAGACTATAGACTAGACTATAGACTAGACTATAGACTAGACTATAGACTAGACTATAGACTAGACTATAGACTAGACTATAGACTAGACTATAGACTAGACTATAGACTAGACTATAGACTAGACTATAGACTAGACTAAGATTAGACTATAGACTAGACTATAAAGACTAGACTATAGACTAGACTATAGACTAGACATAGACTAGACTATAGACTAGACTATAGACTAGACTATAGACGAGACTATAGACTAACTATAGACTAGACTATAGACTAGACTATAGACTAGACTATAGACTAGACTATAGACTAGACTATAGACTAGACTATAGACTAGACTATAGACTATACTATAGACTAGACTATAGACTAGACTATAGACTAGACTATAGACTAGACTATAGACTAGACTATAGACTAGACTATAGACTAGACTATAGACTAGACTATAGACTAGACTATAGACTAGACTATAGACTAGACTATAGACTAGACTATAGACTAGACTATAGACTAGACTATAGACTAGACTATAGACTAGACTATAGACTAGACTATAGACTAGACTATAGACTAACTATAGACTAGACTATAGACTAGACTATAGACTAGACCTAGACTAGACTATAGACTAGACTATAGACTAGACTATAGAATAGACTATAGAGTAGACTATAGACTAGACTAGAGACTAGACTATAGACTAGACTATAGACTAGACTATAGACTAGACTATAGACTAGACTATAGACTAGACTATAGACTAGACTATAGACTAGACTATAGACTAGACTATAGACTAGACTATAGACTAGACTATAGACTAGACTATAGACTAGACTATAGACTAGACTATAGACTAGACTATAGACTAGACTATAGACTAGACTATAGACTAGACTAGACTATAGACTAGACTAGACTAGACTATAGACTAGACTATAGACTAGACTATAGACTATACTATAGACTAGACTATAGACTAGACTATAGACTATACTATAGACTAGACTATAAACTAGACTAAAGACAAGACTATAGACTATAGACTAGACTATAGACTAGACTATAGACTAGACTATAGACTAGACTATAGACTAGACTATAGACTAGACTATAGACTAGACTATAGACTTGACTATAGACTAGACTATAGACTAGACTATAGACTAGACTATAGACTAGACTATAGACTAGACTATAGACTAGACTATAGACTAGACTATAGACTAGACTATAGACTAGACTATGACTAGTCTATAGACTAGACTATAGACTAGTCTATAGACTAGACTATAGACTAGACTATAGACTAGACTATAGACTAGACTATAGACTAGACTATAGACTAGACTATAGACTAGACTATAGACTAGACTATAGACTAGACTATAGACTAGACTATAGACTAGACTATAGACTAGACTATAGACTAGACTATAGACTAGACTATAGACTAGACTATAGACTAGACTATAGACTAGACTATAGACTAGACTATAGACTAGACTATAGACTAGACTAGACTAGACTATAGACTAGACTATAGACTAGACTATAGACTATACTATAGACTAGACTATAGACTAGACTATAGACTATATATAGACTAGACTATAAACTAGACTAAAGACAAGACTATAGACTATAGACTAGACTATAGACTAGACTATAGACTAGACTATAGACTAGACTATAGACTAGACTATAGACTAGACTATAGACTAGACTATAGACTAGACTATAGACTAGACTATAGACTAGACTATAGACTAGACTATAGACTTGACTATAGACTAGACTATAGACTAGACTATAGACTAGACTATAGACTAGACTATAGACTATACTATAGACTAGACTATAGACTAGACTATAGACTAGACTATAGACTAGACTATAGACTAGACTATAGACTAGACTATAGACTAGTCTATAGACTAGACTATAGACTAGACTATAGACTAGACTATAGACTAGACTATAGACTAGACTATAGACTAGACTATAGACTAGACTATAGACTAGACTATAGACTAGACTATAGACTAGACTATAGACTAGACTATAGACTAGACTATAGACTAGACTATAGACTAGTCTATAGACTAGACTATAGACTAGACTATAGACTAGACTATAGACTAGACTATAGACTAGACTATAGACTAGACTATAGACTAGACTATAGACTAGACTATAGACTAGACTAGATAGACTATAGACTAGACTATAGACTAGACTATAGACTAGACTATAGACTAGACTATAGACTAGACTATAGACTAGACTATAGACTAGACTATAGACTAGACTATAGACTAGACTATAGACTAGACTATAGACTAGACTATAGACTAGACTATAAACTAGACTAAAGACAAGACTATAGACTATAGACTAGACTATAGACTAGACTATAGACTAGACTATAGACTATACTATAGACTAGACTATAAACTAGACTAAAGACAAGACTATAGACTATAGACTAGACTATAGACTAGACTATAGACTAGACTATAGACTAGACTATAGACTAGACTATAGACTAGACTATAGACTAGACTATAGACTTGACTATAGACTAGACTATAGACTAGACTATAGACTAGACTATAGACTAGACTATAGACTAGACTATAGACTAGACTATAGACTAGACTATAGACTAGACTATAGACTAGACTATAGACTAGACTATAGACTAGTCTATAGACTAGACTATAGACTAGTCTATAGACTAGACTATAGACTAGACTATAGACTAGACTATAGACTAGACTATAGACTAGACTATAGACTAGACTATAGACTAGACTATAGACTAGACTATAGACTAGACTATAGACTAGACTATAGACTAGACTATAGACTAGACTATAGACTAGACTATAGACTAGACTATAGACTAGACTATAGACTAGACTATAGACTAGACTATAGACTAGACTATAGACTAGACTATAGACTAGACTATAGACTAGACTAGACTAGACTATAGACTAGACTATAGACTAGACTATAGACTATACTATAGACTAGACTATAGACTAGACTATAGACTATACTATAGACTAGACTATAAACTAGACTAAAGACAAGACTATAGACTATAGACTAGACTATAGACTAGACTATAGACTAGACTATAGACTAGACTATAGACTAGACTATAGACTAGACTATAGACTAGACTATAGACTAGACTATAGACTAGACTATAGACTAGACTATAGACTAGACTATAGACTTGACTATAGACTAGACTATAGACTAGACTATAGACTAGACTATAGACTAGACTATAGACTATACTATAGACTAGACTATAGACTAGACTATAGACTAGACTATAGACTAGACTATAGACTAGACTATAGACTAGACTATAGACTAGTCTATAGACTAGACTATAGACTAGACTATAGACTAGACTATAGACTAGACTATAGACTAGACTATAGACTAGACTATAGACTAGACTATAGACTAGACTATAGACTAGACTATAGACTAGACTATAGACTAGACTATAGACTAGACTATAGACTAGTCTATAGACTAGACTATAGACTAGACTATAGACTAGACTATAGACTAGACTATAGACTAGACTATAGACTAGACTATAGACTAGACTATAGACTAGACTATAGACTAGACTATAGACTAGACTATAGACTAGACTATAGACTAGACTATAGACTAGACTATAGACTAGACTATAGACTAGACTATAGACTAGACTATAGACTAGACTATAGACTAGACTATAGACTAGACTATAGACTAGACTATAGACTAGACTATAGACTAGACTATAGACTAGACTATAGACTAGACTATAGACTAGACTATAGACTAGACTATAGACTAGACTATAGACTAGACTATAGACTAGACTATAGACTAGACTATAGACTAGACTATAGACTAGACTATAGACTAGACTATAGACTAGACTATAGACTAGACTATAGACTAGACTATAGACTAGACTATAGACTAGACTATAGACTAGACTATAGACTAGACTATAGACTAGACTATAGACTAGACTATAGACTAGACTATAGACTAGGCTATAGACTAGACTATAGACTAGACTATAGACTAGACTATGGACTAGACTATAGACTAGACTATAGACTAAAATATAGACTAAACTATAGACTAGAATTCTGTCTGTATTTGTTTACCAAGCAGTTTTAAAAATCTTAGCAACAACAGCTGTCACTTAACCATAAATCTGTTTTTAAAAATACATTTTCTATCTGGACACAGTTATCACATAAGTTTTCCACTCTAGCGTCATTGCTCGTCATATGATTGTGGGATTCATAGATAATTTGCAGTCATCAGAACACGTAAATGATATGTCGCGATGAATGATAAACTTTCTCTGAAATTACTTACAGTCTTGCATAATAGTCGTAGAATCTTCGGGCCAAATATTTGGTTAGCTGTCAGCGTAATTACGTTTTTACAAAAAGAAATTATTATTCTATAAATATTTGCTTAAGAAAAATTTATGAAAATTTAAATATTGTTAAATAACTGTTATAAATTAGTAGTTAGTTATTTTTGTAAAAAATTATAAACAAATTACGTAGATTTTTAAATATTCTGATACCAGATGTTGGGAGTTAAGAAACTGTGAAATGAGACAGAAAGTAAATCTCTGATAAATTCGCTTTTTTAGCTTAAGATTGTAAAATTTAATACGTAAAAATTTTGTTACGGGGAGAAATACTAGCGCGTGCTGGTTATTATTGTTAATTTATTTGATTTGCAAAAAACTGCAGTAGATACTATGTATCATAAAATAGTTGGCGTATAACTAACAGATAAGAAATGCTTAAAGTTTCAGTTACATGGCTAGAATAATAACAGTAAATAAAAAACTTAAACCCTAAATGGGTGAGTCAACAATTTAAGGTGCCGAATGAAAAGGTATTATCATCAAAACAAGAAATTATTTATATAAACTACACCACTATAAAGGCGTTTGTGATATTCTTAACTAATGTATCCCAATCAACCTAGAATAGTTATATAACAATTAAATTTTAATTAAAATGATAACCGTTTTGCCTCTTAAGACCTTTTACACCTCAACCAGTCACTTTAAAACTTACATACTACGTCAAAACTTGTCACACGTCCTCATATCGTCCGTGTTAGTTTTTCCTACCACTTTCTTTAGATAATTTAAACGTTAAAAGTAAACATCGTTATTATTGTTATTTGTGTTTTGTCATCTGTCGCTCTGACAGGAATTTGTCAGATAAAACTGGATTTTTCTTTTTTTCTTTACAATTCAGACACATTTATTATCACAAATATGATAACAACACAATTATTTGCCAATTACATTCCAAATATTAGCATTTCTTTAAATTTGTTTCTTTCGCGCTTAAAGATTAAAATGTATTTTGGCATGAAAAATACTCTAACCGCCTTTTTTGTGTGTTCAAAGGTAGCTGGCAAAAAAAAAGGAAATATGTATGTACATATGTATATGTATTTTGTGAACCAAAAATATTAAAGAAATGTGAAAACAATTTTTCAAAATGTATTAAATACGTATTATTTTGTTATAACGAACTTTGTTCTTATAAAATAAGGAATGTACCAAAGAAATAATACATATTTATTATAATCAGACGTATTTGTTACAAATCTCTTTAACAACGTAAAATACTACATATTAGAACCTAGAGTAGCCTAGTTGAGAGGGTGCCTTCCACAAAGTCAGTAAAGGAGCCTGACAGCAGCGCAGGACAGAAGAACGAACGAACGAACGAACGAACGAACGAACGAACGAACGAACGAAAACGAACGAACGAACGAACGAACGAACGAACGAACGAAAGAACGAACGAACGAACGAACGAAACGAACGAACGAACGAACGAACGAAAGAACGAAACGAACGAACGAACGAAGAAACGAACGAACGAACGAACAACGAACGAACGAACGAAAAACGAAAGAAAGAACGAACGAACGAACAAACGAAAACGAACGAACGAACGAACGAACGAACGAACGAACGAACGAACGAACGAAAAACGAAGAACGAAAGAACGAACGAACAAACGAACGAACGAAAAGAACGAAACGAACGAACGAACGAACGAACGAACGAAAAAAAAACGAACGAACGAACGAACGAACGAACGAACGAAACGAACGAACGAAAGAAAAACGAACGAACGAACGAACGAACAACGAACGAACGAACGAACGAAAGAACGAACGAAAACGAACGAACGAACGAACGAAAGAACGAACGAACGAACGAAAGAACGAACGAAACGAACGAACGAAAACGAACGAAACGAACGAACGAACGAACGAACGAACGAACGAAACGAACGACGAACGAACGAACGAACGAACGAAACGAACGAAAGAACGAACGAACGAACGAAAGAACGAACGAACGAACGAACGAACGAAACGAACGAACGAACGAACGAAACGAAGAACGAACGAACGAACGAACGAACGAACGAACGAACGAACGAACGAACGAACGAACGAACGAACGAACGACAAAAAAAAAAAAAACGAACGAACGAACGAACGAACGAACGAACGAACGAACGAACGAAACGAACGAACGAAACGAACGAACGAACGAACGAACGAACGAACGAACGAACGATAACGAACGAACGAAACGAACGAACGAACGAACGAAACGAACGAACGAACGAACGAACGAACGAACGAACGAACGAACGAAAGAAACGAACGAACGAAACGAACGAAAACGAACGAACGAACGAACGACGACGAACGAACGAACAACGAAACGAACGAACGAAACGAACGAACGAACGAACGAACGAACGAACGAACGAACGAACGAACGAACGACAAGAACGAACGAACGAACGAACGAACGAACGAACGAACGAACGAAACGAACTAACGAACGAACGAACGAAACGAACGAACGAAACGAACGAACGAACGAAGAAGAACGAACGAACGAACGAACGAACGAACGAACGAACGAACGAAACGAACGAACGAACGAACGAACGAACGAACGAACGAACAACGAACGAAACGAACGAACGAACGAACGAACGAACGAACGAACGAAACGAACGAACGAACGAACGAACGAACGAAACGAACTAACGAACGAACGAAACGAACGAACGAACGAAACGAACGAAACGAACGAACGAACGAACGAACGAAACGAACGAACGAACAACGAACAACGAACGAACGAACGAAAACGAACGAAAGAAAACGAACGAACGAACGAACGAAAACGAACGAACGAACGAACGAACGAACGAACGAAACGAACGAAAACAAACGAACGAACGAAAACGAAACGAACGAACGAACGAAACGAACGAACGAACGAAAACGAAACGAACGAACGAACGAACGAAACGAACGAACGAACGAAAGAACGAACGAACGAAACGAACGAACGAACGAACGAACGAACGAACGAAAACTAACTAAACGAAAGAACTAACGAACGAACGAAACGAAAGAACGAACTAACGAACGAAACGAACGAACGAACGAACGAACGAACTAAAAACGAACTAACGAACTAACTAACTAACTAACAACTAACGAACTAACTAACGAACTAACTAACTAACTAACTAACTAACTAACTAACTAACTAACTAACTAACTAACTAACTAACTAACTAACTAACTAATTAATTGATTTAATTGATTCTAAAATACCTTTTCTCAAAATTTTTGTCCTGGCGTCAATACTGGATCAAAGAATGAAAAGCTCCTCTTTGAGGTTTTTAAGATTTTTTCATATTTTTTCCAAAGGAAAGATATGAAATTTTGATATCATAAGAAAGGTACTTGAGAGAAGTTTTCAATGGCATGTCAGATATCGAAGTAATCGAAATTTTCTAATTTTTCTAAAAATTTTGTTATGACATTGAAATCGTCTCTGAAAGGCCTTTCATATGATATTAAATATGCACATGGTTTTTTTGCTAGAAATATGGAACAAAATCATAAAAACCTTAAAAATAATCTTTTTATCCAATGGTGAGCTGGATCACCAAATATTGATGCCAGGAAAAATTTGGAAAAAATTGAAACATAAGCTAAGTTTTCATCTGCAACTTCCATTTAGGGGCCACCCTAATGTACATATCTGTCAATTATTCTCATTATTCGATTTATATCGAAAAATCATATCCATATACTAAATCTAAACTCTCAATTGGCCACTTTCTTTTTCGCAACCCTCGCATCCTATTAACCAACTAACTAAGTCACACACATTATGATATTAACATTAACAACGCAATTAACTCGACAGATGTCTAAAAATTTTCATCGTTTTATAAATTAAACAAACAAATCCTCACTTAAATAAAAATATTTTTTACTTCAATATTTGAAAAATTTATTAAATAGCCAAAAATATTTTATTTGACCAAACACTTACGTGCGACTCAATTTTGAAAAAAATTATCAATATCAAATTGAAGGCACCAGTAACAATTGAAAATTTTCCATTCGCACGATTTAAGACATCGATTAGTACAAATAATCAATAAACTTTATTTTTAATCCAAAATAGGAAAAAAATCAAATAAATAATCATTGATTTATTTAAATAAATTAATTTAAATTATGATTAACATGCGCATCCACAACAAAAACATATCACAATCACAAATAATATAGCAATAGCGTTGAATGAAATATTTACTTAAATGTCACTAAAAATATGAGACACAAAGAAATTCGAACAATGCAAATAATATATTTTGAACGATTGACAATCAATTGGTTGGTTTGAATTGAAATGGAATTGAGTGAATTGTATATGGGAATTGTCACCACTCACAACTTGAAACAATTCTAATTCGTAGTATCAATAGAAAATAAAGAAAACATAATAATAAACATTATTTGTGTAATTGAAATTATTTGGATCAATAATAACAAATAAACTTTATTTAATTTATTAGGATTATTATTTAAATTAAATGTAGACACAATCTTAATAAAAAACATGCATATTTTTCAATTAATTTCGTAGAATTGAAAATATTTCCATTGAATTGACACTAATTAGTTAGACATTGCTAAAAAAAAGTTTAATAATTTTTTTTATATTTTTACATAAACATATTTGGTCGATAACTTCTTACAGCACATCGACGTTAAGGACTTTGAGCTTTATGAATAGGACTTTAACCTTTACATGTCCGTACTGTTCTATAGTCCAGACTATAGACTATTCTATAGTCCGGACTTTAGACTATTCTATAGTCCAGACTTTAGACTATTCTATAGTCCAGACTATACACTATTCTATAGTCCAGACTATAGACTATTCTATAGTCCAGACTATAGACTATTCTAGACTATTAGACTATTCTATAGTCCAGACTATAGACTATTCTAGACTATTAGACTATTCTATAGTCCAGACTATAGACTATTCTATAGTCCAGACTATAGACTATTCTTTAGTCCAGACTATAGACTATTCTATAGTCCAGACTATAGACTATTCTATAGTCCAGACTATAGACTATTCTATAGTCCAGACTATAGACTATTCTATAGTCCAGACTATAGACTATTCTATAGTCTAGACTATAGACTATCCTATAGTCCAGACTATAGGCTATTCTATAGTCCAGACTATAGACTATTCTATAGTTCAGACTATAGACTGCTCTATAGTTCAGACTATAGACTATTCTATAGTCTAGACTATAGACTATTCTATAGTCCAGACTATAGACTATTCTATAGTCCAGACTATAGACTATTCTATAGTCCAGACTATAGACTATTCTATAGTCCAGACTATAGACTATTCTATAGTCCAGACTATAGACTATTCTATAGTTCAGACTATAGACTATTCTATAGTTCAGACTATAGGTTATTCTATAGTCCATACTATAGGTTATTCTATAGTCCAGACTATAGACTATTCTATAGTCCAGACTATAGACTATTCTATAGTCCAGACTATAGACTATTCTATAGTCCAGACTATAGACTATTCTATAGTCCAGACTATATACTATTCTATAGTCCAGACTATAGACTATTCTATAGTTCAGACTATAGACTATTCTATAGTCCAGACTATAGACTATTCTATATTCCAGACTATAGACTATTATATAGTCCAGACTATAGACTATTCTATAGTCCAGACTATAGACTATTCTATAGTCCAGATTATAGACTATTCTATAGTCGAGACTATAGGCTATTCTATAGTCCAGACTATAGACTATTCTATAGTCCAGACTATAGACTATTCTATAGTCCAGACTATAAACTATTCTATAGTCCAGACTATAAACTATTCTATAGTCCGGACTATAGACTATTCTATAGTTCAGACTATAGACTGCTCTATAGTCCAGACTATAGACTGCTCTATAGTCCAGACTATAGACTGCTCTATATTCCAGACTAAAGACTGCTCTATAGTCCAGACTATAGACTGCTCTATAGTCCAGACTATAGACTGCTCTATAGTCCAGACTATAGACTGCTCTATAGTCCAGACTATAGAATGCTCTATAGTTCAGACTATAGACTGCTCTATAGTCCAGACTATAGACTGCTCTATAGTCCAGACTATAGACTGCTTTATAGTCCAGACTATAGACTGCTTTATAGTCCAGACTATAGACTGCTTTATATTCTGGACTATAGACTGCTCTATAGTCTGGACTATAGACTGCTCTATAGTCTGGACTATAGACTGCTATATAGTCTGGACTATAGACTGTTCTATAGTCCAGACTATAGCCTGCTCTATAGTCCAGACTATAGCCTGCTCTATAGTCCAGACTATAGCCTGTTCTATATTCCAGCCTATAGCCTGCTCTATAGTCCAGACTATAGACTACTCTATAGTCCAGACTATAGACTGCTCTATAGTCGAGACTATGGACTGCTCTATAGTCTAGACTATAGACTGCTCTATAGTCTAGACTATAGACTGCTCTATAGTCTAGACTATAGACTGCTCTATAGTCCGGACTATAGACTGCTCTATAGTCCGGACTATAGACTGCTCTATAGTCCGGACTATAGACTGCTCTATAGTCCAGACTATAGACAGCTCTATAGTGCAGACTATAGACAGCTCTATAGTGCAGACTATAGACTGCTCTATAGCCCAGACTATAGACTGCTCTATAGCCCAGACTATAGACTGTTCTATAGTCCAGACTATAGACTGCTCTATAGTCCAGACTATAGACTGCTCTATGGTCCAGACTATAGACTGCTCTATAGTCCAGACTATAGACTGCTCTATAGTCCAGACTATAGACTGCTCTATAATCCAGACTATAGACTGCTCTATAGTCCAGACTATAGACTGCTCTATAGTCCAGACTATAGACTGCTCTATAGTCAGGACTATAGACTGCTCTATAGTCAGGACTATAGACTGCTCTATAGTCAGGACTATAGACTGCTCTATAGTCAGGACTATAGACTGCTCTATAGTCAGGACTATAGACTGCTCTATAGTCCAGACTATAGAGTGCTCCATAGTCCATACTATAGACTGCTCTATAGTCCATACTATAGACTGCTCTATAGTCCAGACTATAGACTGCTTTATAGTCCATACTATAGACTGCTCTATAGTTCAGACTATAGACTGCTCTATAGTCCATACTATAGACTGCTATAGACTGCTCTATAGTCCATACTATAGACTGCTCTGTAGTTCAGACTATAGACTGCTCTATTTTATATATTTTACTTTAACCAAAATATTAAGCATCTGGAGACATATTAATAAATTCTATTAAAAGAATTATTCCAGTTAAACAAATTTGTTTGGAAATGCGTGAAGGAAATCGGTTCTTATCATTTTCTTGCTGAGTGTTTTACATTTCCGTGAGTGGGTGTAAAAGTCACACACTATGTTTTTTTTTTGCGTTTGAAAATAAACAAAAACATAGAACATCCAGCGGCATAATATCTCACACAATATTAAATAAAAAAAGTAGAAAATTTTAGTATTATAAAATTTTTAAAATTAAATCAACAAAACTTGTTATTTATTTAACATATAAAATAAACAAAACACAAAAACTTATATGTGTGTGTTTTTGTTTCTAGTTCTTTGTATTTTAATTGGCTAATAGAAAAATTTTAGTGAGGAAAAACAACAACATTATTATCAAATATTTGATAGTTTCTAAATGACACTTGATGACAATAAACAAAACGGAAAAGATTTCAAATCCGTAATTTAGTCTATACTTTGTTGTAGCTAAGTATATTAAGTTAAAAGAAATTATTTTTAATAAATTTAATTTTTTGTATTTGTAGTATAATTAATGCACTTGGCTATGCTGAATCTTATATAGCCACTATCAAACTATGGGTCAGGTCGACAATTTGATGAGAATTTCGGAATTCGATCTTTAGATCTTAATGGGTAGATTTTTTCACATTTATTACAATTATACCAATATTTTTAAACGATTAATAACTCTTTTTAAAACTGAATACAGGGTTAGGTTGAACTATGGACTGATAATCATGAGATTTTGGTTATTTTGTACCTTGTATGAAGGCTAGGGTCAAATATGATCTTACAAAACTGATTCTAAAACTTAATTACTAAATGATACCTAATGTAGGGTATATAAAGTCATTATAATAATTTTAGACTGCCTATTATTATATCGCGATTAAATATTTCTTACTGACGTAACAAAATAATTTCAAACAAACAATTACTGATAAGAGTTCAGTTAAAACAACTAAACAATATGTCATAAAGACCAAATAAAATTGAGATTCTTTCTCGTCATTTTTCTCTGAATTTTATATTATTTTGTTTTTGAATATTTTAAATTAAAGTCAATATTTTTTATAAGAAATTTTTTTGGATAATGTAAAACCAAACACCGCATGGAACTTTGGTGACACCACATACCTGGTAATGGAAACGTCATCATGTGCTGATATACATATAAATATGTACATACATATGTAAGCCTTCATGTATCAAAGACAAATTGATATTGAATATTTCAGAAATTTAGTGCGTTTTACACTTAGGTGGTATGAATATCAAATAATGCGGTAGAGCCCCTCTCTGTTTACATTGGTCAACAAGAGTGAGAAAGATGCGAAGAATACAATATCAATCGGTAACCCCTAAGGTAGCGGTTTCTATCGTTTTTTTTTTTTTTTTGTTTCACGTAGGATTGCAAATTTCCCATAAATTGCCTTTAGGGAACTGATTTTCTAAGCAACGGAAAAGTACTTTCAGATTTTCCTAAAAAAATTTTCGCAAGAGCGCACGACAGATTCGATAGTTATATTTTTTTGGGTCTAGTGTAGCTTAAATCTACTTTCCAACCTACCTATAACAGTTGAATATTTTAATTTTATATTTATGGTATCACTTCGCAAAACCCTGGAATGTTGTGATGGACAAATCGGAACTACATTTGCGAACCTTTCCCTTAAAGGATTTAGATTGTTGAAGTATTTTGAATCCTCAAATATACTAATTTTCTAAATTTCGCTAGTTAGTTATTTAGTTAGTTAGTTAGTCAGTTAGTTAGTTAGTTAGTTAGTTAGTTAGTTAGTTAGTTAGTTAGTTAGTTAGTTAGTTAGTTAGTTAGTTAGTTAGTTAGTTAGTTAGTTAGTTAGTTAGTTAGTTAGTTAGTTAGTTAGTTAGTTAGTTAGTTAGTTAGTTAGTTAGTTAGTTAGTTAGTTAGTTAGTTAGTTAGTTAGTTAGTTAGTTAGTTAGTTAGTTAGTTAGTTAGTTAGTTAGTTAGTTAGTTAGTTAGTTAGTTAGTTAGTAGTTAGTTAGTTAGTTAGTTAGTTAGTTAGTTAGTTAGTTAGTTAGTTAGTTAGTTAGTTAGTTAGTTAGTTAGTTAGTTAGTTAGTTAGTTAGTAGTTAGTTAGTTAGTTAGTTAGTTAGTTAGTTAGTTAGTTAGTTAGTTAGTTAGTTAGTTAGTTAGTTAGTTAGTTAGTTAGTTAGTTAGTTAGTTAGTTAGTTAGTTAGTTAGTTAGTTAGTTAGTTAGTTAGTTAGTTAGTTAGTTAGTTAGTTAGTTAGTTAGTTAGTTAGTTAGTTAGTTAGTTAGTTAGTTAGTTAGTTAGTTAGTTAGTTAGTTAGTTAGTTAGTTAGTTAGTAGTTAGTTAGTTAGTTAGTTAGTTAGTTAGTTAGTTAGTTAGTTAGTTAGTTAGTTAGTTAGTTAGTTAGTTAGTTAGTTAGTTAGTTAGTTAGTTAGTTAGTTAGTTAGTTAGTTAGTTAGTTAGTTAGTTAGTTAGTTAGTTAGTTAGTTAGTTAGTTAGTTAGTTAGTTAGTTAGTTAGTTAGTTAGTTAGTTAGTAGTTAGTTAGTTAGTTAGTTAGTTAGTTAGTTAGTTAGTTAGTTAGTTAGTAGTTAGTTAGTTAGTTAGTTAGTTAGTTAGTTAGTTAGTTAGTTAGTTAGTTAGTTAGTTAGTTAGTTAGTTAGTTAGTTAGTTAGTTAGTTAGTTAGTTAGTTAGTTAGTTAGTTAGTTAGTTAGTTAGTTAGTTAGTTAGTAGTTAGTTAGTTAGTTAGTTAGTTAGTTAGTTAGTTAGTTAGTAGTTAGTTAGTTAGTTAGTTAGTAGTAGTTAGTTAGTTAGTTAGTTAGTAGTTAGTTAGTTAGTTAGTTAGTTTGTGGGTTAGTGGGTAAACTTATTGATATGCTTAAAGATGAGATCAATATTTTTGGGTGTTACAAACATCAGCACAAACACATAATACCCTCCCCACTATTGTGGTGTAGGGTATAAAGATTTTATCCAAAATTTAGGAAAATAACGATATTCTCCCTTGGTAAAACATCATTTGTATCTAAATACGACCTATTCGCGTTGTATAAAGTACCACAACTACTGCTCTGGTTAAAAAGTTAATGTTTTAATTCTATCCCTCTAATTAAGACAATACTTCTTGGACTCCAGCATAGCAAACTTACAAACATCTTGCAATCAGTCCTAGACAGATATTGTAATAAACAAATCTTTATTTTAAGAAATCATTCTCTATGAATTCTTATAATTTTCACTAACAATAGTAACCATAAGAAGGCGTCTATAGTTTTTAAGTATTTTATGATTATCTTCTGTCACTTAACGAGAGACCACATGTTGCTGTGAGAGTCTGTCAGTCCAGCTGTATGTCTGTCTTTCTGTCAACAAGTTGTTTACAACATCACTTGTTATAGTGTTATCGATAAGAAGTGTACTTTGTGAGAACAATAGAAAAAGTGAAATGTAATTTTGTGTAAATTTTGTAAGGATTAAGAAAAATTTCCATTGTAGACACACACACATACACACTCACACAATCTATGTTCTTATGTATAAATATTTTAGTTGTCACAGTGTGAAATTCTGTGTGTTTTTGTGCTAATTTGAGATTGTAAAATATGGCTATGGTTTTACTTCACTTTAAATATCAATAATTCTATAAACTATTTATTAGAAGAAATTCATTTTATGATCGTGAATCTTTAAGTGTAGTGTGACATACTGAAAATTTGGGTTCTTTATAAATTTTGGTAATCTAGTAAATTTATCAAGCGATTTCAATCGGCTTTATCCAAATTCCATTGTTACATTAAACAGATTAATATACCTAAAGATGGTTATAGAACCAATATTTCTATGTATTACCAATATCATTACAAAATAGAATACAATAACACATGTATTATCCGCAGTTAATGCCTGAGACTTTATCAGTAACTAATAAAACACTAATAATAATAATGACATTAGCAACAATGTAATAACAACAAATATAATTTAAATAATAGACAAAAGAAATATCAGAACAACAACAATTAATAGACAAGTGAATCAAAACAACTATTAAATATAATAAAGAGCTGCCACTTTAAGAGCATTTAACTAAAACTAAAGAGAAATTAATAAATCGAACTATCAAAATAAAACAATAGGGTTCTATTTATATATTAAAAAAAAAGTTACAAAAAGGATAATTTATAGCTCTAAATAAAGATTGTTTGCAAATAAAAAAATGTGCAGATCAAGTACTTATAATCTTTAATTTAATATTAAACTGTTGAACTGAGAGATATCCACTCACTAACATAGGCATATTCTCCATTGATTTTTCTTTTTTAAATCATATAATTTTTTGCCGGTATTTGTTGGAATCGAAGAGTCGACTCAATATCAGCAAGATGTAAATAATCCATTAATAATATTATGCTCTTTCTTTGAAGCCACTGCTGCTTCTCTTTGTTTGTAAGTTAATACTGTGTTGTCCGACCTATAGAATGCACTATAGTTAAGACTATAGAATGCTCTATATAATAAAGACTATAGATTGCTCTATAGTTAAGACTATAGACTGTTCTATTATCAAGACTATAGACAGTTCTATAGTCAAGACTATAGATAGTTCTATAGTCAAGACTATAGACAGTTCTATAGTCAAGACTATAGACAGTTCTATAGTCAAGATTATAGACAGTTCTATAGTCAAGACTATAGACAGTTCTATAGTCAAGACTAAAGTCAAGACCATGATTGCTCTATAGTCAATACTATAGATTGCTCTATAGTCAAGGCTATAAATTGCTCTATAGTCAAGACTACAGATTGCTCTATAGTTAATACTCAAGACTATAGACTGTAGTCAGGACTATTGATTGCTCTATAGTTAAGACTATAGATTGCTCTATAATCAGGACTATAGATTGCTCCATAGTCGAGACTATAGATTGCTCTATAGTGAAGAATATATAGATTGCTCTATAGTCAAGAATATAGATTGTCCTATAGTCAAGACTATAGATTGCTCTATAGTATAGACTACAGATTGCTCTATAGTCAGGACTATAGATTGCTCCATAGTCAATACTATTAATTGCTCTTTAATAAAGACTATACACTGTTCTATAGTTCAGACTGTAGACTGTTCTATAGTCAACACTATAGGCTGTTCTATAGTCAACACTATAGACTGTTCTATAGTCAACACTATAGATTGCTCTATAGTCAAGACTATGATTGCTCTATAGTCAAGACTATAGATTGCTCTATAGTCAAGACTAGAGATTGCTCTATAGTCAAGACTATAGATTGCTCTATAGTCAAGATTATAGACTGCTCTATAGTCAAGACTATAGACTGCTCTATAGTCAAGACTATAGATTGCTCTATAGTCAGGACTATTAACTGTTCTATAGTCAAGATTATTGACTGTTCTATAGTCAAGACTATTGACTGTTCTACAGTCAAGGCTATTGAGTGCTCTATAGTCAAAACTATAGACTAGTTTATAGCTAAGACTGTAGACTACTTTATTGTCAAGACTATAGACTGCTCTATAGCCAAGACCATAGATTGCTCTATAGTCATATCTATATACTTCTCTATAGCAAAGACTGCTCAATTCTCTGAGCAGTCGAGACTATAGACAGACCTATAAGCAAGACTAGAAACTGGTCAATAGTCAAGACTACAGACTTCTCTATTGTCAAAACTATAGATTATAGACCGCTCTATTGGCAAGACTATATATTGCTCCATAGCTAATACTATAGACTATTCTATTGTCAAGACTATAGAGTGTTCTATAGTCAAGATAGTAGACTGTTCTATATATAAGACTATTGGTTGATTTATGGTCAAAACTATAGACTATTTTATAGTCAAGACTATGCACTGCTCTAAAGTCGAGACTATAGACTGATCTATGGTTAAGACTATAGACTGATCTATAGTCAAGACTATAGGCTGATTTATAATCAAGACTATAGACTGATCTATAGTCAAGACTACAGACTGCTCTATATATAGTTAAGACTGCAGATCTCTCAGATGTATATGTGGGTACGAGTTGAAATCACGAACTGGTCACAGCTAGTTTTAGTGGCAACGAATAACTATTTATGTCCTAAAAATATTGAGAAAGAGAGAGAGACAAGGATCTCTCTTCGTTCACTTAATAGGCCCGCTGTCAATCTGGGTTTGCCCACTTATGTTACAGAGTAAACGTAAATATTACTGATACCAATTCACGCGATAATTTTGTGTGTGTGAAAATACCAACAACAAATTGTTTAAAACAAAAACGCACCAAAGACAGCACCAGAAGTACAAAAAAGAAGAAACAAGTCACTCACTTATACGCTCACCAAACCGATTCACTTAACACCAAACAACAACAACAACAATATCGATAACACCAGGAGAATTTGCTGTGTGAGTGTAGAGCGTGTGACAGCTAGCAGCGAGACATCCAGCAAGTAAAGCGAATATGAGCAGCAGAAAAGTAAACAGAAAGAAAAACCGGAGGGAAACCCGTCAGTGGTGCGACGTAAACGGATCACAGATCAACGTTTTATATAAAAGCATTGTAGCCGCCTTCATTACAAATCAGTCGGTCTAAGAACGTTTCTGCAACGAGAACTGTCATTGTAACGCATAGAACAAGTCTTCTGTGTGTGTGTGTCTGTCTCGTCGTTCACTTGTTATTGTTGTTTTTTTTATTTATAATTTATTGTTGTTATTCTCGATTCTCGTATCTGTTCGAAAAAAAAAGTTAAAGGAAAAATATAGTAGATGAAAATTCTGTCAGTGCGTTGTCGGTGATTGTTGTGTGTGCATGTGTGAATATTAACAAAAAAAAGTGTATATTTAAAAAAAACAAAATAAATATTGTATACTTCAGTTACAATTTAAGTAGTAGATATAGTTAGGATTGTTGTTATTTAGTAGATAAGCCTAACCAGAGATAGTTGGTTGTTGCATCTTACTGCTCTACGAAACAAAAATATAAAATAATATTTTGTCACTCTGGAATATAAAAAAAAATATATAAAAAAAGAAAAAATTTCCTGAAGATTAAATAAAATCCAACTGTTGATATTGCTTGACGTGCCTGAATTTTTAACAAAAAAAAAAATTTTATATTGTGCGACGTTTAAATTTTTTTAAAAAAAAGAGTTCACACAATTTTATAAATAAATTACAAAATATAAAAAAAATAAACCAAAAATTAAGTATACATAAAAATATAAAGTGAATGTTTAAATTTGTGGAAAAAAATTTAATTTAAAATATATAACAAAATTTTATAACATCTAAGACATTTTCCAAAAGTCTTTACGGAAAAAAGGAAAATCTCAAAAAGTATTTGCTGCTTAAAGGAAAATTTTGTTTAAAACTCAACTCAACTTTAAGTTCCTTGTTTAAAACCGCAAAACTGGCTCAACCTAAGACCAATATGGTTAAAAATCGTAGATTTGATGAGGGTAAGTTCTTGCTTAAACTTAATAGAATTAAAGTGTTGGGGTTAATTTTCTTTATGAATTTTCCCAATTGGAGTTTTTCAAAACACGTGTTTTTTCTTCTTTTCTTTTTTGTTTAATACTTCTTTCTTTATTATCGGCCGGAGTAGTGCGTTTTAATATATAATAATAAAAACAAAACAAAAACAAAATTAAACATTTAAAAATTCATATCAACATGTGGTTGTTAAATACTTGTTCTTATAAATACACAAGTACATATGTTTGTTGTTTTAATTTAATTTAAACATTTTGTTTTTATACCCTATGTATGGTATATATAGTAAAGTACAGTTGTTTGTTACTTACTAGATTTCTTTAATTTACTGATTACTCATGTCAACAATAGTTTAAAAATTCGAAAACCCATAGTCCAAAGACTGAGTCTGTATCTGGCCTCGAAATATCGTGTCCAATATAAAACTAAGAAACTCCATTTTGTCCCTATACATTGAAATATTGGTCATAGACCCATAAAAGTATACATGTATTCACCAAAGTTCCGAATCTGATATAAAATTTTCCAAAAACTTTCTCTGTTGATAAGATTTGATAATGTTCAATATAGGTCCAAGATATATTTACCCCAAAATTATAATGTCGCTCAAGATCCCCTTTAGAAAATTACTTTAACTTTCAGAACTGACTTAAAAATCCTAAGGGAGCAATAAATAGAACTCTACACTAACGGTACATAATTAACCCAATCCCCCCGAATCTAAACTTATATCTCTCTCAAATAGGTATTAAGAGGATTTTGAAAAACCCAGTTTAGCACCATATGACAGCGCAAAGTCAACATAATTTTCAAAAGTTGTTATGTTGTCTGAAAGTTATATCCAATGGCTTCCATATATAAGTTTTAACCTCTAAAATATATGGATAATTCTTAAAGATATCTTAATGTAAAGATTGAAACAATAATCATCTATATTATCTCTATATATTGCGTAGCTCAATTCTTAAGTAAGGTATACTTTGGATTTAAGGTTAAAGATCTGTTCTCATGAACTCTATCGTAGCATCTATTAAGAGTCCTATTCCGATAATAATCCTGATCTTAGTAATTTCATTGATATATACATATCTAATGAATAATTAAACCATGTCAAGAAATAGAGAAAATGTCGGACCATAAAGATCTAAGTTCAGTTGTATGGCCGCTTTTCCGAAGCATAAATGCCGAAAGGACTACAAAGTCGTATATTTAAAAAAATATTAGCCCCAGTTGACCAAATTAGGCGATTCACTACCCCTTCATCCCATTTACGAAGCAGAAGAACTGTAGGGTTAGGTTAGGTTGATAGGAGGATGTACATCAATTCCGAAGAAATACATCTGGGCCACTATCAGGCCTGTTGTGTCAATGTTCAGAAACTCAGTTTTCTGAACGTAATTCCTAAGTATTTCCTAATCAGTGTTACTCAGGAATGTTATTTCCGGAATAACATCACTTCCAAGATACTTTGATATAACTTCGCCGAATGCCTTACAGTGGCAAAGATAGTACTCCAGAGTTTCACTGTCCTCTCCTCACGCTCTACATTCGTCAGAATCCGCACGTCCAATTTATATAAATGTGCTCGTAATCCTGTGTCTCCACTCAGAATGCGTACCATCATACTAACTTCAGACTTGCACATTTAGAGGAGATTTCTCGTCTTGCTCTCATCAGGTTCTAGCATTTTTGTGGTTTTACCCACTGATTCATTTTTCCAAGATGCCTTATGGGATTCTCTCACCCAAATTTGTAATTCACTACCTCGAACTCACTACCAACTACCTTCAGCTCTCTTCTCTTGAAAGCTATTATATTCTCCTTTCGTTACCGACTACTCCCGAGTGGCCTGGTACCCATATGATGTAAACCTTACCCCTAGTAGAGTATTCAGTTAAAGCTTTCTTACAATCCAAAACGGTTTAAGATTTAATTCTATCTCCTGATATCGCCCTAATTGCCTGATCACATACCAGACCCAGAATATGTCGGAAACTTTGAAACGCTGATCCCAGAATAGAATGTCTTGGTCAAGCGGAACATTAGATCAAATACCTGTAGGAATCCGTGGTTACACGAATGGCTCTAAATTGGTAGACAAAATGGGCCTAGGGTTCTATATTGAAGACCCAGAAACAGAAATAGACCAACGTTTACCTAATTATATATAAAGTGACACAACTCAAAAATCGATTTTGACGAAATTTGCACCAATGTTAGTACTATTGGATAGTAGGCCAGTCACACATTTTCAGCGCTATAGGTCCAGAAATGCTGGACTTAGAAGGGGTCAAAGTTGGACATTTTGGTCATACGGGGTTTTATTCAAATGCCTGGGGTTCTATATTGAAGACCCAGAAACAGAAATAGACCAACGTTTACCTAATTATATATAAAGTGACACAACTCAAAAATCGATTTTGACGAAATTTGCACCAATGTTAGTACTATTGGATAGTAGGCCAGGCACACATTTTCAGCGCTATAGGTCCAGAAATGCCGGACTTAGAAGGGGTCAAAGTTGGACATTTTGGTCATACGGGGTTTTATTCAAATGCATGTAACTTTTCACCTATTTGCCCCAGAAAAAATTGTCCAAGGGAGTTCAGATAGATATTTCTTCAATGTTTTCAAAAAATTAAAAAAAAAAAAATTTTTTAAATTTCATCAAAATCGGAAGACATCGATTTTTAAAGTTGGGTCACTTGACACGAAATGGCCCATATATATCGTGTATCTAAAGTGTATCCATAGACGGCTAAAGTGTTGGATCGATTTTCTTGAAATAATCAGTTGGTTCCTACAAGTCTGGAAAACTTTTAAGCAGTGGATGTCACGCTTACAAAATAAATGTTTAATGTCGTATGTCAGACATCAATATTAGCATAATAGAGGGCATGGCTCATTCCGTATGAAGTAAATATACAAATTCTTATATCTTGAAAAATTTTTCAAGAAACAATAAGTTTTTATGACATAAATTAGCAGACCATCAGTAGTGGGCGTGGTAGCTCCTATATGAATTAAATACTAAGATTCGTATATCTGGGAAACTATACCAGCTAAGGTCTTCAAAAACTGCACAGGAAAGGAAATCTATTAGAGCATGAGTCCTCAATTTTGATCAGTCTATAGTCTTGACTGAACTTCAGCATCCATAACAATATTTGAAAAAAATTAGTGGCTGGCCTAATAATCGGTTTTAAGTAACTCCGACATAACATTTCTGAAAGCTTATAAATACTGTATTAAGGATTATTTGAATGTTTTGCAATAAATCTTTATTTTAGTAAGATTTTCATCTAACACGTTTATGGAATTATTTATTAAATATTATATATTCAAATACTATATAGTTCTTAATTTAAAATACAAATGAGTATATATTGTTTATGCCGTAAATAAAATGTTTCAGAATTGCTAGACAAAAATGGTTGTCATATGATTTGGAAATGAAAATTTCCATAGAACAACTTGTGTGCTAGCAATGAAAATGTTTTTCAATAAATTATACTAATGCTAACAAATTTAACAAAGAAATTATGAAAATAAATCTTAGATACAAATAAATTTTATTTGTTTTAAAATGTTTTTAATAAAATTTTAAAACAATTACAAGCAAAAACTATTATATACTATTATTTCTATGTTAGCTAACATAACTTTTAGAATAAATATATGTTTCTGTTTACAAACTATTTTATCTATTCAAAACTTTTCCCTTCTCATAATAACGCTTATATAGCGGAAATAAATTTTATTTTTATTCGCTCATAAAAAGTCGGTATATAATAAAAAAAAAACAAACAAATATTTGTTTGTCTTTATTAGAATTTAATTTGTAACTCAATGTGCAAATATTTAAATAAATATTGTTTGGTGACAAACATATTTCCTATTGTAATTGTTTTACAAAATGTAAAAAATTACACTCATAAGAAAATAATGACAATTTTTTTCTGAAACGTTTGATATTGGCAGCTAATACTTCACTAATTCCTCAAAAATAAACTTTTTTTGTTATTACTTTTAAGATCCTCTACTCAAGGGGGTGTTAAAAGCCTATAAGTGATTTTATTTTAATTGTATTTATTTATACAGTGAGTGAGAAAACTTAAATGTTTAAAAAATTTATATGGATGGAAGGACATCGTTAAATCTATTTAGGAATTGATTTTAAGCCAATTGATGTAATTTACAATTGTTCAGATATTTCTGTACATTAAAAATATTAACGCTAACGTATTATCATCTTCATACTAAAGTTATATATAAATAATTGTATTGAAGAAACTTTACATTAATACAATGAAAACCTTTTAATACCAGTATACAGTATTTTTCATTAACTTTTCGTAAATTTTTCTTTAAAGGATTTTTTCTTAATAATGAAGAATTATTTCATTTGTGTTTATTTTTATAAAAATATATATATTTTGATATTTTTTGAAAGACCTCTAGTTTATTTACAGATTAATATGGATGGACGGACTTCGTTAAATCCGTATAGGAAGTGATTTTAAGATAACTGTAATAATTTAATGTAGGCTAGATATTTCTGTGTATTACAAATATTAAAGCCAACGTATTATTATCTTCACACTAAAGTTATATATAAATAATTATATTGAAGAAACTTGACATTAGTACAATGAAACCCTTTTAATACTTGTATACAGCATTTTTCATTAATTTTTCTTACATTTCTTTAAAGAATTATTCATATACATGCTAAATAATAAAGAATTTTTTCTTTTGTGTTTAGTTTTATGTAAAAAATTAATATAATTTGTTTCAAGATTAATGTGGACGGACGGACATGGCTAAATCGATAAAGAAAGTGGTTTTAAGATGGTTACTATAATTTAAAATAGAACAACTATTTCTGTATATTACAAACATTCACGCTAACGTATTATCATCTTCAAACTATAGTTATATATAAATAATTATATTGAAGAAACTTTACATTAATATAATGAAACCGTTTTAATACCTGTATATATTACTTTTCATAAATTTTTCTTACATTTCTTTAACGAATTGTTTCATATACATACTAAATAATGAAGAATTGTTTGTTTTTTATTTCAATATTTTGTAAACACCCTTAAGTTAGTTTCAAGATTAAGGTGGACAGACGGACGGACGGACGTGGCTAAATCGTTTAAAGAAGTAATTTTAAGTGGATAATTTGTCTTACAAACATTAACACACACATTTCCCCGTTTCCCTTATGGTAGTATATATTTAATTGTATTTATGAAACTTTTCATTAATACAATGAAACTCTTTTAAAACTTGTATAAATTAATTTTCTTACAAGTTTCTGAAATTTCTTTAAAAATTTTCTTAATTATTTTATAAAAAAATGTTTTTCTTTTATTTTTCTTTAAAAAAAATACATTTCTATACAAAAATGTCGTTATTTTGTCACCCACAGTAGAAATTTCATTCTAACTTTACTACGTGACATTCCGAAAGAATTTTTTTCTTCATTAATGCCGCTAAAATTTTCATAAATAAAACACCTTATTTATGTTTAAAAACGTTCTAAAAAAATATATATTTTTTTTAAAAACAAATTGCTTTAACTAAATTATTATAAAAGAAAATAAATTTTAAAATAAAATTCTGATTACAATAAAACATAAACGACCTTCTCTTGAATAAAATACTTGAATGAATGTTTTTTTTTTTTTAATTTTCTATTTCAATTGTCATCGTATTTTATCTACTATTTGTTTAATAACAAAATAAATTTAATTTATACTAAAAATATTTAAAAATAAAACACTGTTTTTATTTACAATTGCCTTTGCTCTTTAATAAGAGAAAAAAATATGTGTGAAATAAAAATTTTTTATATTTTTATAAAGAGAATAAATTTGTTTTGTTTTAACAAAATTTTTTGACAAAAAGCACGTGCATGCGTCATGTTAGTCAGCTCTTCTTCGTCATATTAAGGTAATAAATTAAGCTTAATGTTCCTCTTTCTTAACAAAAAGTAGGGAACATTAAAAAAAAACATATTTATAAATAAAACAGTAGGGAGGTTCATCATATGTTCTTTTTAATATTTAAGGCAAATTTGTAGAAATATATAAATATATCTAACATATAACTAGTTACATAACTGATTACTTTAGCACATACACCAGTTGTAGATGTTCTACAACAGGATAATTGTGTTGAAATATCAATTTCCAACAAGTCTGGTAAACTTATAGATTTTATTCAGTTTCAATATTTGACCCTAATTTTATCTATAAACTGTGAACCCCCTTAATGTATATTTTTTTAAACAAATTTTGTTTCAAAATTAATTTATGATAAGTATTTGTGCATTTCTTTTATGATTAGCTTTTTCTTCCATTTTTATTTTTGGCACCCGCAATTTATGTAATAAAAACATTTAAATATAGCGCAAAATAAAAGATTAAATAAATAAATTATTAAATAAATACTATTCATAAAAAAAATCCAAAGTAAAAAACTGCATTAAAATATTATCTTTCAGCTAAAAATAATAATTTTTTAGTAAATATTTCTGGAATAAAATATAATTTATTAAGATACAATTATAATGAGTGTATAAATATATACAGGAAAACTAAAATAGTACTAGAGTACTAATAAACATTTAAATAAATAAATAATACTAATAAAAAACTTGCACTAAAATAATTTCTTTCAGCTAAAAAAATAATTTGGTTGTATATTTTAAAAGAATGGAGAAAATTTATTAAGATCTTTTTATTTAATTTAAACTGAATTATATTTCATAATTAAATTGAGATCTTAAATGAACTGATTTTCAAGGCGTATAGTCCAGATTTCACTCTATAGACCAGACTTCTGTATTTAAACAAACTTATAATCATGCATACAGACATGGAATAAACTATCGTCTACAAACTAGATTATAATCAAGACTATAGAGTAGACTATGAACTAGAATATTGACCAGACTATAGACTAGACTATTGACCAGGCTATAGGCTAGCCTATAGGAAAGACCATACATTAGAGAATAGAATAGACTGTATAGTAGACTATAGACTACAATATAGACTAGACTATATACTAGACTATAGATCAGACTATAGAACAGACTAGACTATGGACCAGACTACAGAATAGACTACAATATGGGAAAGACTATCAACTAGATTAGAATAGAACATACTTTAGGTCATAGTATAGACAAGACTATAGACTAGACTACAGACTAGTCTATAGATTAGATCATAGAATAGACCGTAGACTAGACAATATACAAGACTAGAGACTAGAATATGGATTAGGCTTTAGACTAAATACTAGACTATTGAACATAGAGTGTAGAGCAGTCTGTATCCAGTCCACTATCAGACTATAGAAATGACAAGAGCATAGACTATAAAACATAGACTAGATTATAGCATAGACTATGGAATGGACCATTAATAGACTAAAAACGAGACTATAGACTAGACTTTAGACTATAGACTAGACTATATACTAGACTTAGACTAGACTATAGACTGGACTGTAGACTAGATTATATACTAGACGATAGACTAGACTATAGACTAGACTAAAGACTAGACTATAGACTAGACTATAGACTAGTATATAGACTAGACTATAGACTAGACTATAGACTAGACTATAGACTAGACTATAGACTAGACTATAGACTAGACTATAGACTAGACTATAGACTAGACTATAGACTAGACTATAGACTAGACTATAGACTAGACTATAGACTAGACTATAGACTAGACTATATACTAGACTATAGACTAGACTATAGACTAGACTATAGACTAGACTATAGACTAGACTATATACTATACTATAGATTATACTATAGACTAGACTATAGACTAGACTATAGACTAGACTATAGACTAGACTATAGACTAGACTAGACTAGACTATAGACTAGACTATAGACTAGACTATAGACTAGACTATAGACTAGACTATAGACTAGACTATAGACTAGACTATAGACTAGACTATAGACTAGACTATAGACTAGACTATAGACTAGACTATAGACTAGACTATAGACTAGACTATAGACTAGACTATAGACTAGACTATAGACTAGACTATAGACTAGACTATAGACTAGACTATAGACTAGACTATAGACTAGACTATAGACTAGACTATAGACTAGACTATAGACTAGACTATAGACTAGACTATAGACTAGACTATAGACTAGACTATAGAATAGACTATAGACTAGACTATAGACTAGACTATAGAATAGACTATAGACTAGACTATAGACTAGACTATAGACTAGACTATAGACTAGACTATAGACTAGACTATAGACTAGACTATAGACTACTCTATAGACTAGACTATAGACTAGACTATAGACTAGACTATAGACTAGACTATAGACTAGACTATAGACTATAGACTAGACTGTAGACTAGACTATAGACTAGACTATAGACTATAGACTAGACTGTAGACTAGCCTAGACTAGACTATAGACTAGACTATAGACTAGACTATAGACTAGACTATAGACTAGACTATAGACTAGACTATAAACTAGACTATAGACTAGACTATAGACTAGACTATAGACTAGACTATAGACTAGACTATAGACTAGACTATAGACTAGACTATAGACTAGACTATAGACTAGACTATACTAGACTATAGACTAGACTATAGACTAGACTATAGACTAGACTATAGACTAGACTATAGACTAGACTATAGACTAGACTATAGACTAGACTATAGACTAGACTATAGACTAGACTATAGACTAGACTATAGACTAGACTATAGACTAGACTATAGACTAGACTATAGACTAGACTGTAGACTAGCCTATAGACTAGACTGTAGACTAGCCTATAGACTAGACTATAGACTAGACTATAGACTAGACTATAGACTAGACCATATACTATACTATAGACTAGACCATACTATATACTAGACCATATACTAGACTATAGACTAGACTATGGGAATGACTAGACACTAGACTATGGAATAGAATTTATACTTGACTATAGAATAGACTAGACAGTAGGCTAAACTGTAGACTAGGTTATATACTAAACTATATTCTAGGCTATAGCATAGATATAGACTTGAATATAGACTATACTATGGACTATGAAACTACAGACTAGACTAGACTAGACTATAGACTTTAGACTAGATACTATATTACAAACTAGACTGTTTATAATACACTGTAGAGCAGTCTGTAGACTACGGTTCAATATCAGATTTGCACATAATCTTGTAGGGTAAATTTTTCTTTTAACATCTTGCAACGGGCCGTTAAATTTTAATATTTGGTATCTGTTAACGTGAATGTCCAAAATGAAATATTACAAAATAAACAATAATAAAAATAAACATTTCACTGTCATTGTTAAAGATAAATAATGAAACAAAAACAACTTTATCACGTGAGCAAATTGCAGTCAAAATTTGTTTTGTGTACACCAAAAAAGAAAAAGAAAAATGCTAAAAGTTCATTAGCATTTATGACTAAAGTTTTTAAAATAAATGTTTTTTTTTTGTTGCCAAAATACTAAAAAACGGAACATAAGTCAATTTATTTTTATTAAACATATATTTTTTTTAATTGTTTTTGTGCGAACACAAATAATTTTACATTAATTGAGGCGTTTTTGATTTTCTGAGAATTTTGTTTTATAAATTTTCATTTCTAACCAATAACAGGTTAATAAACTACCTTGTAATTTCATAACTGTGTAAAGTTGTAGTTTTATACATATATTTTGACCGAGTTTTGGTGTTACTGTGTGTAATTGAGTTTGGTTTTAGCCAATATAGTATTTTAGTGTAATTATAAATCACGAGTTTTGCTTGAAAAGGTTTTTAAATACAAAAAAGCTGTGCTTTAGTTTTTCAATGGCAAAGTTGTTTTCTACTTAGTATTGTAATTGAGATATAGAGTGTCCAGCGAAGCAGCCTTTTTAAGAATCTCATTTTAAAGATCAAGATTTTTAATCGCTGTTAAGGAACTGAAGCTTTTTCCAAAAAACTATTTTAAAATTTGCTTGTATTGTAAACATTAAGAGGTAAAACTACAAAAATATGGTGCATGGGACACCCTAACCTGAGAAGAATTTTAGTTTTGTGAATGATTTTGAGTGTTTCTAGGGATAAGTATTTTTTGCATTTATATTTATTTACAACTTTATTTGGCAAATTTACCAATTAAATAAGGCTCACTTGCGGATCCTTTTACCATAAATATGAAAGGATGATCTATTACAAATTCTTCGGGTGAGCCCATATCTAAAATTTTAAAGAAATAAAAAAGTCAATTAATATATAACAAACTTAATTATCTTACCATCTTGTGAACTAATTCCAACATTATTTTCTTCAATCGCAAATGAACCTTTAAAAATGATATCCGAAACACGTATATCAGACTCCATACCACAAAGATTTTCAAATATGCCATTAATGCCCAACTATAAAAGACCCAGGAGTTGAATACAAAATGCAAAAAAAAAAAAAAAATCCCAAATAATATCACTTACAAATTGTAGACCCTCTTTTAAGGATTTTTCTACAACAATTTCTCCTTTTGGAAATTGCAATTTTATATAGCGCGGTTGCAAATATGGCTCAATACCACTAAGAGGAAACTCCTTTAAAATCGCTTCCAGATATTCTAGACCTTGTTGAGAGTTAGGTGATAAAATCACTAAAGAATCCTTATCATTACTATAGGGAATTTCAAAAGCTTTAAGACTTAATTCGAGAATATCTGCAAATCGTAAGTTTGCCTGAAGAGTTAACATTTCCTTTTCAATCATTGTCGAATCACTGGTAAGAAAAGGTTTTTTTTCTGTGCTTAAGAATGCATAATGAAATATTCCTTTAAATTGAATTTCTGTAGTCAACACTAATTCTGGTATTTCCTGATGTCCTCTTCGAAATATTGCCGCGTCTCGACAGATATTAACCTTATATCTATCTTTAACAACAGTACCACGATCCAGATAAATTTCCTGCTGTTCATTAGGTTCCGCCTGTATTAAAATAATACTTTTCATTACGAAAAATTGTTTGCTATTGAATTTATCTATTCGTTGCAAAAAGTCGCTTGTAATTTCATCCGCATCTTTTGCTATCACTTCTAAATATTCACCGATTTCGTATGCAGCATAAGGTTCAGCACTATTGCGCAATAAAATTAAAAGTCCTGCTATAGGTAAGGGTGCTAGTAATTGATTTTCTTGCTGATGTGACTCCGTTAGTTGAATAAATAACGTTTGACCAAAGTTTTCCAAATTAAAAATGTCTGCCCTGACTTGTGGCCTTAAGGTCAGAAGTAATGTTAACATTAAAAACTTAAAAGCAGTTTGTGCTAGATAATATTTAATATTAAAGATTTGTTAATAGAAATTCTAAACAACCATATTTATTTAAAATATACCATCAGTCCTTAGTATTTTAACCATTTTTATATAAAAAAATTATATATTTTCTAAATTAACTGCTTTATTGTCTTGCTTTAAATGGCATAAATTTAATATATATGTTTATATAGTTCCCTGAGAGCACAACTAATTTTATAACTTCATTATATATAGTCTAATTTAAAAGGCACACATATATAATTCATTATAAACGGTGCGGAAAAGGTACAATTTAATGCAAACATCTCTTTTTGTATGACTCTGAAGGCTGCGAAGCTCGCATGGCTCCAATAGACATGTACTAGTTGTAACAAGAAAATAATTATGAAGATCGCTCAATTGATCCACTTCATCAATTTACACAAACTGTTAACGCCAGAGAAGATTTCAAAGTTTTATCGAATATTTACGATTCTTCTGCACCAAATTTCTATCTGTTAGATTGGAATGAAAGAAAATTTGTTACAAATGAAGAAATTAGTGGATGAGAACATAGAGTAATGTCTAGACTAGACCGTAAACTAGACAATAGACTACACTTTGTATTACATTATAGAATATAGACTAGACTATAGACTAGACTATAGACTAGACTATAGACTAGACTATAGACTAGACTATAGACTAGACTATAGACTAGACTATAGACTAGACTATAGACTAGACTATAGACTAGACTATAGACTAGACTATAGACTAGACTATAGACTAGACTATAGACTAGACTATAGACTAGACTATAGACTAGACTATAGACTAGACTATAGACTAGACTATAGACTAGACTATAGACTAGACTATAGACTAGACTATAGACTAGACTATAGACTAGACTATAGACTAGACTAGACTATAGACTAGACTATAGACTAGACTATAGACTAGACTATAGACTAGACTATAGACTAGACTAGACTAGGACCTATAGACTAGACTATAGACTAGACTATAGACTAGACTATAGACTAGACTATAGACTAGACTATAGACTAGACTATAGACTAGACTATAGACTAGACTATAGACTAGACTATAGACTAGACTATAGATAGACTATAGACTAGCTATAGACTAGACTATTAGACTAGACTATAGACTAGACTATAGACTAGACTATAGACTAGACTATAGACTAGACTATAGACTAGACTAGACTATAGACTAGACTATAGACTAGACTATGACTAGACTATAGACTAGACTATTGACTAGACTATTGACTAGACTATAGACTAGACTATAGACTAGACTATAGACTAGACTATAGACTAGACTATAGACTAGACTATAGACTAGACTATAGACTAGACTATAGACTAGACTATAGACTAATATATAGACTAGACTATAGACTAATATATAGACTAGGATATAGACTAGCCTATAAACTAGACTACAGACGAGATTATAGATTGAACTATAGACGAGATTATAGATTAAACTTTATACTAGACTATAGATTAAACTATATACTAGGCTATAGACTAAACTGTAGAGATAATTTATGAAGCTATATACTCGAGTATAGAAAAACTACATATATCTATATAGACTTTAAGATATACTATCGACTAGACTATAGATTATATTATAGATTTAGTATCTGTTGATGTTAATGTTCAAAATGAATTATTACAAAAAAAACATTAATAAGAAACCTTTCATTGTCATTGTTAAAGATAAATAATGAAACAAAACCAACTTTATCACGTGAGCAAACTGCAGTCGAAATTTGTGTTATGCTAACCAAATTAAGAATAAGAAAAATTTGCCAAAAAAACCCACCTATCAAAAGTTCATTTGCTTTTATAACTAAAGTTTTTAAAATAAATGTTTTTTTTGTTGTCAAAATAAACATTAATAATATTTTTAAGAAGTACTTACATAAAGAAAAGAGATATAAAGAAGAATAAGAAAAAATATCTTAAGAAAGACATATAAATTAAAATAATTTAAATGATTTGGAATTGTTGCCATTAAGTGAGAATTGGGTGTTTAAATTGAAACACATGTTTTGGGGGGGCAAATGCAAAAACGAAATACAACTCAATTTATTTTAATTAAAACAATTTTTTTACTAAATTGTTTAGTGTGAAAACAAATAATTTAACTTTGATTAAAGTGATGTAGATTTTTTTTTTTTAATTGAGAATAGATTTTTAGGATTGTGTTTGAATTTGAGTGTTTTATAGTTATTCAGAACTTTATTTAGAAAATTTACCAATCAAATAAGTCTCATTTGCAGAAGCTTTTACCATAAATATAAAAGGATGATCTATAACAAATTCCTCGTTACCACTTGAATCGGAAGAGCCCATATCTAGAATGATAAAGAAATAATAAAGTGAATCAACTAAATAATACATTGTCGTTCAAAAAACAATAGCATTAACGATATATAATAGTGAACTCTTAAATCTTTAAGAAAACTTAATCAACCACTTATCAACTGTTGAATCTCAACTAAGCGAATGTCCATTCAATTCAAGATCTACCGTGCCCTTCACTAATGTCTAATGCTAACTTTTTCGAACAAAACTATATAAAAAATTTGATTATCTTACCGTCTTGTGGATTAACTCCAGCATTATTATCTCCAATTGTAAATAGACCTTTAAAGATGATATCCGAAACACGTATATCGGTCTCAATATCACAAAGATGTTCAAATATGCCTTTAATACCCAACTATAAAGACACATAAGTTAAATATAAAATCGAAAAAATTTACACAATTATACCACAACTTACATTCTGTAAACCCTCTTTCAAAGATTTTTCTATAGCAATTTCTCCCATAGGAAATTGTAATTTTATCGATCGTGGTTTCAAATATGACTCCAAATTACTGAGAGGAAAATCCTTTAATAACACTTCCAGATCCTGTATACCATGTTGAGCGTCTGGTAGTAAAATTACTAAAGAATTATTACCATAACTATAGGGAATTTCAAAGACTTTAACTTTTAATTCGGGAATTTCGGCAAATCGTAAGTTTGCTTGCAGACTTAACATATCCTTGTCAATAACAGTCGAATCACTAGTATGAAATGGTTTTTTATCTGTGCCTGAGAAAGCATAACGAAACATTCCTTTAAATTGAATTTCTGTAGTAAAATCTAATTTTAACTCTTTTATTTCCTGATGATCACTTCGGAACGTTGTAGTTTTTTTACAGATATTTAAAGCAAATCTGTCTGTTATAACAGTAGTTCGATCCAAATTATTTACCTCTGACTGTATTGAAATAGTATTTTTCATTACGATAAATTCATCACCATTGAATTTTTCTATTAGTTCCACATATTTTGTTGTAATTTCATCTGCCGCTTTTGATATCAAATCTAAAGTGTCACCGATTTCGTAAGCAGCATGGGCTTCTGCACTTTGGCGTAATAATATTAAAATTCCTTCTATAGGTAAAGCTGCTATTAGCTGATTTTCATGCTCCTGAGAGTCCGATAATTCAAGAAATAGTTTTTGGCCAAAGTTTTCCAAATTAAAAATGTCTGCCCTGGCTTGCGGCCTTAACGTCAGAAGTAATGTTAAAATTATAATTTTAAAGGGAGTTTGTGCTAGAAAAGTTTAGTTAATAGAAATTTTTAACAAATATAATTATTTAAAATACCTTTATTCGTTAGTATCTTAACCATTTTTAAATTAGCAAAACTTCTATATTTTTTATGTTAACTGAACAATTGTCTTGCTTTAAATGACCGAAATTAATTATATTTTTAAATCGTTTACTGAGAGGGTAACTAATTTTGTTCCTTCAGTTATTTATTAATTTTCTATAGCTCTATACAAAAGCAACACTGAATCTAATTCGTTATAAACGGTTTCGGAAAGTTACAATATAAATGCAAGAATCTCTTTTTGTATGACTCTGACGGCTGGGGAACTCGCATTACTCCAAGAGGCATGAATTCCATACTATCCGATTCATCAATTAACAAACAATTTTAACGCTATATAGACTATAGACTAGACTACTGACTTTACTATAGTCTAGACTACAGACTAAACTATAGACTAGTCTATAGACTAGACTATAGACTAGACTATAGACTAGACTATAGACCAGACTATAGGCTAGACTATAGACTAGACTATAGACTAGACTATAGACTAGACTATAGACTAGACTATAGACTAGACTATAGACCAGACTGTAGGCTAGACTATAGACTAGACTATAGACTAGACTATAGACTAGACTATAGACTAGACTATAGACTAGACTATAGATTAGACTATAGACCGATTCATCAATTAACAAACAATTTTAACGCTATATAGACTATAGACTAGACTACTGACTTTACTATAGACTAGACTACAGACTAAACTATAGACTAGACTATAGACTAGACTATAGACTAGACTATAGACTAAACTATAGACCAGACTATAGGCTAGACTATAGACTAGACTATAGACTAGACTATAGACTAGACTATAGACTATCTTATAGACAGACTTTAGACTCGACTATAGACTAGACCAGCGGTTCCCACCGATTTTTACTTCGCGGACCCCTTGAAGAACTTATTTAATTTCGCGGACCCCCATACATATTTTGATATCTTATTGTTCTAAATAATTGTCCATCCGAAAATTGACCTAGTTCATTAATTCCTAGGTCTAATAAATGTAGAGATGTCATATCTATAAAATATTCCCGTACATTGAGAATACATAATATTTCAGATAGGTTATCAATTGCATATTTTGAAGATAGAATGACTTCTTTGTTGATATGTTAACATGATGTTTAATTTTATGATCGTGAGATCTTTCATGTTCATTTTTCTTCAAGGTAGCGAAAAGGTTTCTTTATCAAATATTGTCACATGTGCTTAAGGAGTCACGTTTCAAAAATTTGTTGCGATTGCAAAGGGTGAACTGAGTAAGTGAGCTAAGTTTTCGGGAAAATAATATAAGAAAGTTGGACTTCTTCTATGTTGTTGCGGAATGCGTTATCCGCATAATATATGATTTGAACTCTTTGTTAAAGTACTGTGAATTCGGAACTTAAATTTGAATTTTAAAATACCAACGAATTATTTTACTTCATGGTTTTTGGCTACATATTTACGCGAAACGCTATGGATTTTCTGATGTTAATTTAATAATATGTATTGGTCGACAAAATCAAGTTAAAATCTGTGTATCACGTCGGATTGGAATATTTATAAAGAGATGCATAAAGAGTCACCTCTGTTTTGGAAATATATAATTTTAGTCCTTTCAAACAAGAACACTTTTGCTTACAATTTGATAAACTTAAATCTGTAATAAGCTTGTCTTTGAATTGAATTTCATACTCCGGAATACCAGTATCCCTAAATTAATTGTAAGGCAGAGTATTATTTGTCTGAAATAAAAACCATTATTTCAGTACATATACAGGAAATAAAAATTACAAATCACGCAATACTTTAATTTATAAAAGTTATACAATAAATTTGTAGGGCCAAGCTTCTTCCTGATAAACAACCGAAAAAATAAAATTCAAAAAGTCACCAAAAAATTTGGGATTATTGCACAAAAATTGGAGATATTTGTACATACATATAAAAGCAGAATATTGTTTAATCATGGTTTTTTTCGTTCGTCTTCGCGGACCCCCTAGGATTTTACTACGGACCACTAGGGGTCCGCGGACCCCCATTTGGGAACCGTTGGACTAGACTATAGACTAGACTATAGACAAGACTATAGACTAGACTATAGACTATACTATAGACTAGACTTTAGACTCGACTATAGACTAGACTATAGACTAGACTATAGACTAGACTATAGACTAGACTATAGACTAGACTATAGACTAGACTATAGACTATAGACTAGACTATAGACTAGACTATAGACTAGACTATAGACTAGACTATAGACTAGACTATAGACTAGACTATAGACTAGACTATAGACTAGACTATAGACTAGACTATAGACTAGACTATAGACTAGACTATAGACTAGACTATAGACTAGACTATAGACTAGACTATAGACTAGACTATAGACTAGACTATAGACTAGACTATAGACTAGACTATAGACTAGACTATAGACTAGACTATAGACTAGACTATAGACTAGACTATAGACTAGACTATAGACTAGACTATAGACTAGACTATAGACTAGACTATAGACTAGACTATAGACTAGACTACTACTATAGACTAGACTATAGACTAGACTATAGACTAGACTATAGACTAGACTATAGACTAGACTATAGACTAGACTATAGACTAGACTATAGACTAGACTATAGACTAGACTATAGACTAGACTATAGACTAGACTATAGACTAGACTATAGACTAGACTATAGACTAGACTATAGACTAGACTATAGACTAGACTATAGACTAGATCTATAGACTAGACTATAGACTAGACTATAGACTAGACTATAGACTAGACTATAGACTAGACTATAGACTAGACTATAGACTAGACTATAGACTAGACTATAGACTAGACTATAGACTAGACTATAGACTAGACTATAGACTAGACTATAGACTAGACTATAGACTAGACTATAGACTAGACTATAGACTAGACTATAGACTAGACTATAGACTAGACTATAGACTAGACTATAGACTAGACTATAGACTAGACTATAGACTAGACTATAGACTAGACTATAGACTAGACTATAGACTAGACTATAGACTAGACTATAGACTAGACTATAGACTAGACTATAACTAGACTATAGACTAGACTATAGACTAGACTATAGACTAGACTATAGACTAGACTATAGACTAGACTATAGACTAGACTTATAGACTAGACTATAGACTAGACTATAGACTAGACTATAGACTAGACTATAGACTAGACTATAGACTAGACTATAGACTAGACTATAGACTAGACTATAGACTAGACTATAGACTAGACTATAGACTAGACTATAGACTAGACTATAGACTAGACTATAGACTAGACTATAGACTAGACTATAGACTAGACTATAGACTAGACTATAGACTAGACTATAGACTAGACTATAGACTAGACTATAGACTAGACTATAGACTAGACTATAGACTAGACTATAGACTAGACTATAGACTAGACTATAGACTAGACTATACTAGACTATAGACTAGACTATAGACTAGACTATAGACTAGACTATAGACTAGACTATAGACTAGACTATAGACTAGACTATAGACTAGACTATAGACTAGACTATAGACTAGACTATAGACTAGACTATAGACTATAGACTAGACTATAGACTAGACTATAGACTAGACTATAAACTATATTATAGACTAGACTATAGACTAGACTATAGAGTAGACTATAGACTAGACTATAGAGTAGACTATAGACTAGACTATAGACTAGACTATAGACTAGACTATAGACTAGACTATAGACTAGACTATAGACTAGACTATAGACTAGACTAGACTATAGACTAGACTATAGACTAGACTATAGACTAGACTATAGACTAGACTATAGACTAGACTATAGACTAGACTATAGACTAGACTATAGACTAGACTATAGACTAGACTATAGACTAGACTATAGACTAGACTATAGACTAGACTATAGACTAGAGTATAGACTAGACTATAGACTAGACTATAGACTAGACTATAGACTAGACTATAGACTAGACTATAGGGTAGGCTATACACTTTACTATAGAGTGCACTATAAACTGGACTCTGCTCTTAGTTCCTTTATGTCTTAAAAAAGAAAAACGTTTTTTCTCAAAACTTTATTTACTACTAAATTTACCAATGATATGAATAAAATTTGTCTCACTAGTTACCATAAAAATAAAAGGATGATCTATTATATATTGTTCGTAACCATTAAAATCACATGCTTCGGTATCTGAAATGGGAAAGAGTTTAAATTAATTCAATATAAATCTAGTAAAATCGTTTAAAATTCAATAGCTTTATATATCTAGATACAACTCTAAAATCTTCAATTCCAAAAAAAGTACATAAAATATGAAATTATCTCACCTTCTTCTAAAATGACTCCAGCATTTTTTTCATCAAACGAAAATGAAGCATTATAGCAGAAATTCGAAACCCGTATGTGAGCCGAAACTTCGCATAGTTTTTTAAACATGCTACCCAGGCCCAACTGTTAAAAGAGTTTAAAACGACATTTCGAAAATTTACATAAACATAACACTTACATTTTCCAATTCATCTCTTAATGATGTTTCTACGAAAAAATCTACTTTTGGAAAGTATAACTTAATCCAATGTGGTTTCATATAAGACTGAAGTTTTTTATAGGGAAATTTGTGCAAATGATTTTCCAAATCCCGTATACCACCTTTCATTTTAGATATTAAAATTACTAAGAAATTTAAACGATCATATAGGGGAATTTCAAAGGCATAAGCTTCCAATTCGGGAATATCGGCAAAACGAATTTTTGCTGCAAGAATTAACATATCCAGATCAATTTTCTTATTTTCACTAACATAGAAGGGTTTGCTCTCCACTCCTGAGAATTGATGACGAAAATTGCCTTTAAATTGAAAGGCTGAAGAAAATTCTAATCTAATTTCATGATGTTCAAAAGCAAGTTTTTCACATTTTTGACAGATATTTATATCGAAAACGGCTTTAAGAAGATCTTTCTGATTTAGAATAAGTTCCTCAATTTGTAAGTTGGCCGCCTGCATTGAGATATTATTTGCGTTATACATAAATAGACTGTTGTCCATGGTTTTTTCGAAAACTGCCAGTTTACTTTGAATATATTCAGCAGCTTGTGATAAAAATCCTAAATTTTCATTGATTTCGTAAGCAGTTGTGGTCTCAGCACTTTGTCGTAATAAAACTAAAAAAGATGCTATGGATAATGTTGATAGTACTTGATTGTTTTGAGGTTTCGAACTGGCCAATTCATAATATAATTTTATACTAAAGTTGTCCAAATCAAAAAATGTATCCGTTGTATTAGTTATATTTGCCAGGATCAGAAGTAATGCCAAAATTAGTATTTGAGTTTCATTTTGCACTAGAATGAAATAAAATATTACACATTAATTTGTAGAAATTCTATAGAAATATATTTATGTTAAATACTTTTTGAAATTCTCGAAAATAGTTTTTAGTTAAATGAACTATTGTCTTGCTTAAAATGTTATAGAATGATTTTGCCAATTGGAAAGGAACTTACGCCCATGTGATTGAACAATTGAAAAAATTATGAATAAAAAACAAAACATATTTTATTTGTAATAATAATTATTAAAAACGTTATTAGTTTTCATTACTACTTAAAGAAAACACATTTAATTTCATTCGTCCGATATTTAATTAACCTTTAAAACGTCAGTTTGAGCTAAATAGCCCAGTTCTCTATAGCAAAAGCTTGTGATTTGCTATCGCCTAAGTTATTGCGATTACGATCCCCGGCACAACTATTATGCGACTTTAAGCCCCAATCGCCAATGTTAAGGGAAATGCGATTGTCGTCACATGGGCTTTAATATATAGATTTTTAAAATACTCTTCCTGTTCAACAGCTGTCAAGAAAGTATTCTGCTTTTAATAGACGCAACTTTCGCCCATACAATTGGCTATATGTAAATCTTTAAAATTTGTAACGATTTTGTACCATTTCAAATATTTCCTTTCAGTGAATTATTAAGGGAAGTTTTAGCTAAAAGCGCTTATCTTTATTGCTCGCTAAAAAACGAACAAAAAATATCGATTTTAATATCGATCGATATCAATTGGTAATTTATATCACAAATATATTCCTAAAAGATTAAAATAATAAGTTCTGCCAAAGCATTAACATTACGAGTTTAATCTTATCTGGAAGCTATTAAAATCAATAATTTTATAATTGAAAAGTATTTAAAAAAACCCCAAAATAATCATAATTAGCAATAGTCTAATGATACGAAACAAAATTATTGAGTGGAATAATAACGCTAATAGTATTTTTAATTATAATTATAAAAAGATAATTATAATGAAGTGAGTTTTCGAAAAATATTCGCGTGCAAATACTTTCAGTCAAATGCGTAGAAAATATCGGGAGGAGAAGAGTTCTACTTTTAGTTTTGAGAATAAAATTGTCTTCAATAGAAAATATTTTTCTATACTAAAAAATCTTTGATCAAAGATACTCTTCTATACGAAACCTGTCTTCGATGGAAGATACTATTCTCTATGAAAACTGACATCGAAAAAAACATTTTCTACCGAAAACTGCCTCCACAAAAAGACACTTTCTATACGAAAACTGTCTGCAAAAGAAGACACTTTACTATACAAAAACTGTCTCCAAAAGAAGACACTTTACTATACAAAAACTGTCTTCAAAAGTAGACACTTTTCTGTATGAAAACCAACTCCAATAGAAGACACTTTCTATACGAAAACTGGCTCCAACAGAAGACACTTTTTTATACGAAAACTGTCTCCAAAAGAAGACACTTTCTATACGAAAACTGGCTCCAAAAGAAGACACTTTTGTATACGAAAACTGTCTTCAATAGAAGACACTTTTCTATACGAAAACTGTCTCCAAATGAAGACACTTTTCTATATGAAAACTGTCTCCAATAGAAGACACTTTTCTTTATGAAAACTGTCTCCAATAGAAGACACTTTTCTTTATGAAAACTGTCTCCAATAGAAGACACTTTTCTATACGAAAACTGTCTCCAATAGAAGACACTTTTCTATACGAAAACTTTCTCCAATAGAAGGCACTTTTCTATATCAAAACTGTCTTCAATAGAAGACACTTTTCTATATGAAAACTGTCTCCAATAGAAGACACTTTTCTATACGAAAACTGTCTTCAATAGAAGACCCTTTTCTATACGAAAACTGTCTTCAATAGAAGACACTTTTCTATACGAAAACTGTCTTCAATAGAAGACACTTTTCTATACGAAAACTGTCTTCAATAGAAGACACTTTTCTATACGAAAACTGTCTTCAATAGAAGACACTTTTCTATACGAAAACTGTCTCCAATAGAAGACACTTTTCTATACGAAAACTGTCTCCAAAAAAGACACGTTTCTATACGAAAACTGTCTCCAATAGAAGACACATTTCTATACGAAAACTGTCTCCAATAGAAGACACTTTTCTATACGAAAACTGTCTCCAATAGAAGACACTTTTCTATACGAAAACTGTCTCCAATAGAAGACACTTTTCTATACGAAAACTGTCTCCAATAGAAGACACTTTTCTATACGAAAACTGTCTCCAATAGAAGACAAATTTCTATACGAAAACTGTCTCCAATAGAAGACAAATTTCTATACGAAAACTGTCTCCAATTGAAGACACTTTTCTATATGAAAACTGTCTCCAATAGAAGGCACTTTTCTATACGAAAACTGTCTCCAATAGAAGACACTTCTCTATATGAAAACTGTCTCCTATAGAAGACACTTTTCTATATGAAAACTGTCTAAAATAGAAGATACTTTTCTATATGAAAATTGTCTCCAATAGAACACACTTTTCTATATGAAAACTGTCTCCAAAAGAATACACCTTTCTATACGAAAACTGTCTCCAAAAGAAGACAATTTTCTATACGAAAACTGTCTCCAAAAGAAGACAATTTTCTATACGAAAACTATCTCCAATGAAGACAATTTTCTATACGAAAACTGTCTCCAAAAGAAGACACTTTTCCATATGAAAACTGTCTCCAAAAGAAGATTTTTTTCTATATAAAAACTGTCTCCAAAAGAAGACACTTTTCCGGGTAAATACTGTTAAAAAACTGGTAAAAACAGAAGACACTTTTCTATACGGAAACTGTTTTCAAAAGAAGACACTTTTCTATACGAAAACTGTCTTCAATAGAAGACACTGTTCTATATGAAAACTGTCTCCACAAGAAGACACTTTTCTATATGAAAACTGTCTCCACAAGAAGACACTTTTCTATATGAAAACTGTCTCCACAAGAAGACACTTTTCTATATGAAAACTGTCTCCACAAGAAGACACTTTTCTATATGAAAACTGTCTCCACAAGAAGACACTTTTCTATATGAAAACTGTCTCCACAAGAAGACACTTTTCTATATGAAAACTGTCTCCACAAGAAGACACTTTTCTATACGAAAAATGTCTCCAAAAGAATACACCTTTCTATATGAAAACTGTCTCCAAAAGAAGACACTTTTCTATACGAAAACTGTCTCCTAGAGAAGACACTTTTCTATATGAAAACTGTCCCCAATAGAAGATACTTTTCTATATGAAAATTGTCTCCAATTTTCAGTTTTCTATACGAAAACTGTCTCCAAAAGAAGACACTTTTCTATACGAAAACTGTCTCTAAAAGAAGACACGTTTCTATACGAAAACTGTTTCCAAAAGAAAACACTTTTCTATACATAAATACTTTACCAAAAAAAGTGTGTCTTCAATAAAAATTCTCTGGCGACACCTGTTGTTTTCTAAATCAGTTCTTAACAGCGTACGCAACAAATAGTTTATTATACTACTATAACCATTTAGGAAAAACGTAAACAATTTTTCCATTTTTTTATTCTTACACAAAGAAAATTCCTTAATAATTGTTTAGCACCTTTTAAGAAAAAAAATCTAAAATAAAATATTTAATCATAACATACTATCTCTAACATAGACTGACCACCACTAACTACACAGAAAACATAATTGGCGCCTAAAGCGATAATGGCAAGTCAGTCAGTTAAAAATAGACTCAATTGTCAATTTTTAGAAGTCATGCATAAACAATGTGCAAAATAAAACAAAAAACAGAAAATTTTATTTGAGAATGTCTAAGAAGAAAAAACTCCACACGTGCAGAGAAGCTAAATAAATGGTTCGACCGTTGTTGACTGAATGGGATGGCAGGCTGATGATGTTGGGTTTTTTTCTGCATTAAATCGTGTGTGTCTTAGCAAAAAAAAAATAAATGCAGAAGAGTAAAAAATAACAGGTAAAACAGGTAGTTAAAATTGTCAGAGAGACAGACATTTCGACAATTGAACAAAACACCAGGCACGACAGATGGACGGCATAGCAGACACATTGTCAGAGTTTCTGAACGTCTAACTGCCTTTATTAAGTGAAAAACTAAGAGGGATTGTTAGATTCGTATATAATCGGTGGACGCAAATTTGTCATAGAACTACTTAGTCTAGTGTCTCGTTTTGGAGATTATGTATCAGTTCTAGGTATAAAGATGAAGTGTAACTTAAACATGGCAAAGATCTAAATATATATACTTTGATCTTTTTATACATTTAGAGGTCAAATGATATTGATTAGTGCTCATAACCACAATTCACTAATCACATCTAAAAATCTTATTAAATGAACATATATGTATATGCTGCAATCTTGATCGCGATTGATCAGTAACAAACTCTTTTAACTAATCCATTTTAGATCTTAATAATTTGACTTTCCTGAGAAAAACTAAATATTATATTTTGCACCATTCACTGTTCCCACCTATTTTATATAGAGAAATGGCGGAGATCTGGAGTTACGATAAGTTTAACATGGCGAAGATCTAGAGTTTCAATCAGTTTGGACTCGAAATCAGAACATCGGCGAGGATCATTCTTATTCTCGAAATGTATACTATCTTACTTGCACACACCTGCATAAAACGAAGAAACTACATGTTTAGACTGATCGTTTGTCACTCTCTGACGATCTTCATTCTTCTCTTAGAAATTTGACAAGATCCCCTCCCTTTATATTAAGTTGTGCTAAAAAGTTTTATTACAATCAATATACCACTGCATCTTGCTTTCTCGGTGTAAAAAAAGAAACATAATCGTAAATTTTTGCGGTGGGCTGGTAGTTTGTTAGGTTACCTTTAACTCTATGGGGAATGTTTTGCAGATATCATGTTATCCCTACACTTTTTGTGATTACTTACACAATATTTTATGCATGCCCAGCCGTTTTGGAGAAGTAGAGTTTGGTTAGTATTTGTAACACAGAAAGAAAGCCATCTATCACTTTAGCATCTTCAAGTAATCTATATAGTAGACTCTTCATATGAATCCTCAAGAAGTAATCTATTACCGAGTCAAATCTCTAGCTATCATTGAAGTAAAGCCTGATTAAAGCTTATAAAAAGTCTATGGACTTTCTTCTTAATTATGTTTAAAATCACGTGTTTGGTTAGCTTCACGAACTATAGGGCAATAACTGAATGTTCTTATACACATACACAGATTTACAAATACATTTTATTATGTATTTTGTTATTATGTATTTGACACACTATGGGTTTAAAAATAGTTTATAGTCTGTCCTACAAGGCTGACAGTATAGTACTTGGTTATTATCAGTGGAAAACAAATAACCAACAACAACTACATACAAAAAAAGTCAACAATCAACCAACAAAAAAAAAAAAAACATAAAGCCAAGAAAAAACAACAACAACTTTAAATATATGTTCAACATTGTTGTTTACAATGTCAGGGTAGCCCATGTCCCCGGTGTTAGTTTAAACCCATAGTGTTTTTAACAAAAATTCCAGAAAAAGGCCTGGGAACACATATATATGTTACAAAATATTGAGATATTAGCTGAAGTAATCCTCGAAACACCTGTTATATGTAGGAATTGAACTTACTGGAGAACTGGAACTAGTTACCTAACTAGCACTTTGTGACTAGTGGCAGGATGTTATTCTGTTAATTTATGAATTCTTTCTGTCCCTTCATTTGGAGTTTTATTTTTCGAGCTCTTTCTGACCAATTTTGATGCGTAAATAATAAAATTAAAATTTTTCTTTTTGAGGTCTGATCTAATACAGATCAGTAAGATCATGCAAAAATTACTAAGTATCTCTTACATCTTCATTTTCTTTATTTTTGTGAGTAGACCTATAATGTTCTTGCGAGCAGTTTTCCGATAAATATTTCTGCAGAAGTGTCGATCTATCTATTGAGGGTCCAGGTTAACTTTACTTTGGAACAGCTAGTCGTGGATGATCATCTGATTAGATGAGACCTGTACTGTTCCTGAGAGCAGTTTTCCGATAAATACTTCTGCAGAAGTATCGTTCTATAACAGATTCAAGTCTCTATATAGGGCCACCTTCAGAAGAGTAGCTTATAGTTGGAAAAATCCTTTAAATTCAAAGTGAAACTATTTTCTGATCTGAACCTGATCTCAACCAATATTTGAAAACATGGCAACCCTATAGTCCCCAGTTTATGCCTTCTTTATGAAAATCATAAAATAAACGATAAAGTGGCATGCAGTGCACACGTTTTTGTTGTTAAAAAACAAATAAACGAGGGCCCCATTATCGTTGTGGAGGTTCTAAATTAAAAGCTCTCTTTTTTAACTTTACTCACGAATAGAGAGAAAATGAGAAAACGAGTAAACATATTTGGTGATCAAATAAATGTATTTATATACTACATATGCAAGTGTAAACATTGTAGATACTCTCACATACCCACAAATTGTTTATGAGAACTTGTAGATACATTTTTTTTTTGTAACATTTTAAACTCGCGCGATAAACTCGTGCAGTGATATCGAATACGATTTAATGTTGTTGTTGTTGCTGGTTGCAGCATACCTACTAGTGCATGATCTTTGTGTGGGGATTTTTATGTATGAGAAATAAAGTAAATTTTCAAGTTACAGATTGACAGACAGACGGACATTAAAAAAATAGAAATCACATGGTTATTTGGTATTTTTAAAATGCATTTAAAAGTTTAAATGTTTTTTTCATCTTCTTCTTCTTCGTGGGTTTATCTGATTCAAAGAAGGTGAAACTTAATATTTAAAGATCAATAAACTTTTAATTTGTTACTATTTAAGAAGATTTCGAATTAGGTTCAAATAACAATATGCATGTTTTTGAACTAATTTAACTAGTTTGGATATGGAAAATGAGAAAAATCGGCTTCAACTATAATACTTGAACAGTTTCACTGTTTGTCATAAAAAATTCGCCATGACCGATTAGAACACTTTTATAGCGGTTTTGTTGACAAGCGAGATATAAACTGTTTATCTAATACATATTATTTTTATTAAAAGATAAAACTATTTTATATAAATAGCGGTAATTTCTTATGGAATATTTCCGAAATGATTAATAATGTTTCAAACAAATTACGTGCGACCTGATAATAAATCTGTATACTTATTTATATCTAAACAAATATACACTTAAATCTAATGTTTTCTTAAAAACTACTACTAATTAGGTTTTATTAGCTCTGCATAATAAATATAAATAAATTTTAAGAAATAAAACAATGGAAGGCTCTATATGTGTTCAGAACAAATAATGACCGTGTTCACATTGTCATCCCTACTTACGTATTAAACAAGTACGTTTAAATAAATAGACAAACAACTAAATAATGTTAACGTAATTGTACTGCATGCAGCTGTATAACAGTTCTAGTATCTTCTCCTAAGACCATTATAAATTATCGAGTGTTTGGTATACACTCGAAAAATAAGCAATCATTACAATAACTATAGTATGGAAAATAAAGTGCTTGTTCGGGGTGACTACTGTATACTGTGTAAACACAAACAATGAAGTGTGATTAACAATGAACGAAAAGTAACGCTACGGGTATAAATTTAGGGATTGTGAAAATTCTTTGAAGACAAACTCAAGTTTTAGGAATTTGTTTTTTGTGTTTCTACTTTTATTGTGAACTTAAGTGTTGTATAGGACCAGTACTTACAAATTCCAAAGAAAGATGGCAGCTCAAATATAAAATACTCTAGGAGACCTTTGTACTGGACTGGAACTAAATTAGAACTGAACTAGAACTGAACTAGAACTGAACTGAACTAGAACTGAACTAGACTGAACTAGAACTGAACTAGAACTGAACTAGAACTGAACTAGAACTGAACTAGAACTGAACTAGAACTGAACTAGAACTGAACTAGAACTGAACTAGAACTGAACTAGAACTGAACTAGAACTGAACTAGAACTAAACTAGAACTGAACTAGAACTGAACTAGAACTGAACTAGAACTAGAAATGAACTAGAAATGAACTAGAACTGAACTAGAACTGAACTAGAACTGACCTAGAACTGAACTAGAACTGAACTAGACCTGAACTAGAACTGAACTAGAACTGAACTAGAACTGAACTAGAACTGATCTAGAACTGAACTAGAACTGAACTAGAACTGCACTAGAACTGAACTAGAAATGAACTAGAATTGAACTAGAACTGAACTAGAACTGAACTAGAACTGCACTAGAACTGAACTAGAACTGCACTAGAACTGAACTAGAACTGAACTAGAACTGAACTAGAACTGAACTAGAACTAGAACTGAACTAGAACTGAACTAGAACTGAACTAGAACTGCACTAAAACTGGAACTAAGAACTACTAAACTGAACTAGAACTGAACTAGATCACTGAACTAGAACTGAACTAGAAACTGAACTAGAACTGAACTAGACACTGAACTAGAACTGAACTAGAAGAACTGGACTAGAACTGAACTAGAACTGAACTAGAACTGAACTAGAACTGAACTAGAACTGAACTAGAACGAACTAGAACTGAACTAGACTGAACTAGAACTTGAACTAGAACTGAACTAGACTGAACTAGAACTGAACTAGAACTGAACTAGAACTGAACTAGAAATGAACTAGAACTGAACTAGAACTGCACTAGAACTGAACTAGAACTGAACTAGAACTGAACTAGAATTGAACTAGAACTGAACTAGAACTGAACTAGAACTGATCTAGAACTGAACTAGAACTGAACTAGAACTGAACTAGAACTGAACTAGAACTGAACTAGACTGAACTAGAACTGAACTAGAACTGAACTAGAAACTGAACTAGAACTGCACTAGAACTGAACTAGAACTGAACTGAACTAGAACTGAACTAGAACTGAACTAGAACTGAACTAGAACTGAACTAGAACTGAACTAGAACTGAACTAGAACTGAACTAGAACTGAACTAGAACTGAACTAGAACTGAACTAGAACTGAACTAGAACTGAACTAGAACTGAACTAGAACTGAACTAGAACTGAACTAGAACTGAACTAGAACTGAACTAGAACTGCACTAGAACTGAACTAGAACTGAACTAGAACTGAACTAGAACTGAACTAGAACTGAACTAGAACTGAACTAGAACTGAACTAGAACTGAACTAGAACTGAACTAGAACTGAACTAGAACTGAACTAGAACTGAACTAGAACTGAACTAGAACTGAACTAGAACTGAACTAGAACTGAACTAGAACTGAACTAGAACTGAACTAGAACTGAACTAGAACTGAACTAGAACTGAACTAGAACTGAACTAGAACTGAACTAGAACTGAACTAGAACTGAACTAGAACTGAACTAGAACTGAACTAGAACTGAACTAGAACTGAACTAGAACTGAACTAGATCTGAACTAGTACTGAACTAGAACTGAACTAGAACTGAACTAGAACTGAACCAGAACTGAACTAGAACTGAACTAGAACTGAACTAGAACTGAACTAGAACTGAACTAGAACTGAACTAGAACTGAACGAGAACTGAACTAGAACTGAACTAGAACTGAACTTGAACTGAACTAGAACTGAACTAGAACTGAACTAGAACTGAACTAGAACTGAACTAGAACTGAACTAGAACTGAACTAAAACTGAACTAGAACTGAACTAGAACTGAACTAGAACTGAACTAGAACTGAACTAGAACTGAACTAGAACTAAACTAGAACTGAACTAGAACTGAACTAGAACTGAACTAGAACTGAACTAGAACTGAACTAGAACTGAACTAGAACTGAACTAGAACTGAACTAGAACTGAACTAGAACTGAACTAGAACTGAACTAGAACTAGAACTGAACTAGAACTGAACTAGAACTGAACTAGAACTGAACTAGAACTGAAGTAGAACTGAACTAGAACTGAACTAGAACTGAACTAGAACTGAACTAGAACTGAACTAGAACTGAACTAGAACTAATCTAGAACTGAACCAGAACTGAACTAGAACTGAACTAGAACTGAACTAGTACTGAACTAGTACTGAACTAGAACTGAACTAGAACTTAACTAGAACTGAACTAGAACTGAACTAGAACTGAACTAGAACTGACCTAGAACTGAACTAGAACTGAACTAGAGCTGAACTAGAACCGAACTAGAACTGAACTAGAACTGAACTAGAACTGAACTAGAACTGAACTAGAACTGAACTAGAACTGAACTAGAACTGAACTAGAACTGGACTAGAACTGAACTAGAACTGAACTAGAACTGAACTAGAACTGAACTAGAACTGAACTAAAACTGACCTAGAACTGAACTAGAACCGAACTAGAACTGAACTAGAATTAAACTAGAAACATATACTAAAACTGGATGTCGTAAAGTCCCTATATTTAAAAGTACTTTAAAGTTCAATGGAAAACGGCGTAAAGCGAGACTCAGTCTGAAGATTTTGTAGTTTAAAATATTCTAAAATTTATATAAATTCGTCGAAATGGCTCCATAGGTGGTTCAGTAAGCTCAAAAGTCATCTTAATTACATCTACCACTTAAACAGTTTATTATAGTCTCCGTTCAAAATATGACTTATGTCTTTGGCATTCAATTAAATTGTTATCACTTTGCAGCCTCATTTCGCCATCTCATACAAGGAAGTCTGGCAAAATACAAGAAGTCACAGTCGCGGTCTTCTAATACATATTTATAGAGTAGGGTAAATAAATAAATAAAATATATATAAAATTAAATTACATTCAACTCGAAACTGATAAGACTAATAAATAAAAATAGGTTCCACTTAAAGGTTTTTACAATTAAGGCATAGTAGTTTGGACTTCAATGTTATCTCTAGGAGTTTTATAAATATTTGTGTTTATATATTTTTTTCAAAAAAAAAAAAAAGAAGATAATGTATTTTTATAATAAAAATGCAACTGCATCTTTTACAGATAAGATTATGTTACTTTTATTAAACAAATATTTTTTTATTTTTATATTATTTCAGGTCCACTCATTGGTACCCGTCATATACAATGTTTCCTATGCTTTTGCTGCCTGTCTTTGGCCTATGCTTTGAGAGTCAATTTGAGTGTGGCCATTGTAGCGATGACAGATAAAAATGCTACACAAAGTGATTATGAGGTAAGTGCTTTTAATGGAAATTTTAAAAATGTATATTCATTAAGATTTTTTATATATTTTTAGGATTTCGAATGGAATGAGAGTGTAAAATCCTATCTGCTAAGCAGTTTCTTTTGGGGCTACATTACCACTCAAATTCCAGGCGGTCATATAGCTCAAAAATATGGAGCCAAAATTATACTTTTAGTTGGTGTCACTTTATGTTCTCTGCTTACCTTACTCACCCCAGTGGCAGCTCACATAGGTGGTTGGAAATTACTGTTTGCTGTGCGTGTTATACAAGGTCTGTTGCAAGGTGCCGTACATCCCGCCACTCATGCCATGTTAGCTAAATGGGCTCCGGTAGAGGAAAGAGGTGCTTTGGGTACCTTCTGTTATTCGGGCTCACAATTCGGCACTGTGGTCACATTAGCTGTTAGTGGTTATATAGCTGATTCTTCTGCTGGTTGGCCTGGTATTTTCTACATTTCCGGTTCTATGGGTTTCATATGGGCCATTTGCTGGTACTTGTTTGCTGCTAGTACACCCGCCGAACACAAGAGTATATCGCCCGAAGAAAAGAAAATGATTGAAAACTCTTTGGGTCAAGTGGATAATACACCCAAAACTGTGGGCCCCACACCATGGGTGAAAATCTTTACCTCACCTCCATTCATTTCGTTGATCATTGTGCACTGTACCCACATGTGGGGCTTCTGGACTTTACTGACTCAAATCCCCAACTATATGAAGAACATTTTGGGTGTTGATATTAAAAATAGTGCCCTACTCTCCTCTCTGCCTTATGCTGTGATGTGTATACTCTCCTTCTGCTTTATCTATCTTTCAAAGCTATTGTCGAAAAAGGAAAATTTGTCTTTAGCTTTTAGTCGCAAATTCTTTAATTCTATCGGTCATTGGATTCCCATGATTTCTCTGGCTGCTTTGGGTTATGTCACCGAGGAACATTCCACCTTGGCAGTGGTTTTACTAACGCTGACAGTGGGTATTAGTGCTGCTACATACCTGGGCTTCCAGGTGAATCATATCGATTTGTCTCCCAATTATGCGGGCACTCTGATGGGCATTACGAATGGTGCTGCCAATGTTATGAGTGCTTTGGCTCCTTTGGCTGTGGGTGTGGTGGTGAATGATGTGGTAAGTTGATAGATTATGAATTATAATAACATGACTAGGCTGTAAATTAGACTATGGGCTAGACTATAAACTAGATTACGGACTAGACTATAGGCTAGACTATAAACTAGATTACGGACTAGACTATAGACAGTACTTACAATATAGACAGACTAAAGGCGGACTATAGACTGGACTATAGACTAGACTAGAGTCTAGACTATAGACTAGATATAGACTAGACATAGACTATAGACTAGATATAGACTAGACATAGACTATACTATAGACTAGACTATAGACTAGACTATAGACTAGACTATAGACTAGACTATAGACTAGACTATAGACTAGACTATAGACTAGACTATAGACTAGACTATAGACTAGACTATACACTAGACTATACACTAGACTATACACTAGACTATAGACTAGACTATAGACTAGACTATAGACTAGACTATAGACTAGACTATAGACTAGACTATAGACTAGACTATAGACTAGACTATAGACTAGACTATAGACTAGACTATAGACTAGACTATAGACTAGACTATAGACTAGACTATAGGACTAGACTATAGACTAGCCTATAGACTAGACTATAGACTAGGCTATAGACTAGACTATAGACTAGGCTATAGACTAGACTATAGACTAGACTATAGACTAGGCTATAGACTAGACTATAGAGTAGTCTATAGACTATAGACTAGACTATAGACTAGACTATAGACTATAGAGTAGATTATAGACTAGACTATAGAGTAGACTATAGACTAGACTATAGAGTAGACTATAGACTAGACTATAGACTAGACTATAGACTAGAATATAGACTAGACTATAGACTAGACTATAGACTAGACTATAGACTAGACTATAGACTATACTATCGACTAGACTATAGACTAGACTATAGACTAGACTATAGACTAGACTATAGACTAGACTATAGACTAGACTATAGACTAGACTATAGACTAGACTATAGACTAGACTATAGACTAGACTATAGACTAGACTATAGACTAGACTATAGACTAGACTATAGACTAGACTAGACTAGACTATAGACTAGACTATAGACTATACTATCGACTAGACTATACTATCGACTAGACTATACTATACTATCGACTAGACTATACTATCGACTAGACTATACTATCGACTAGACTATACTATCGACTAGACTATACTATCGACTAGACTATACTATCGACTAGACTATACTATCGACTAGACTATACTATCGACTAGACTATACTATCGACTAGACTATACTATCGACTAGACTATACTATCGACTAGACTATACTATCGACTAGACTATACTATCGACTAGACTATACTTTCGACTAGACTATACTATCGACTAGACTATACTATCGACTAGACTATACTATCGACTAGACTATACTATCGACTAGACTATACTATCGACTAGACTATACTATCGACTAGACTATACTATCGACTAGACTATACTATCGACTAGACTATACTATCGACTAGACTATACTATCGACTAGACTATACTATCGACTAGACTATACTATCGACTAGACTATACTATCGACTAGACTATACTATCGACTAGACTATACTATCGACTAGACTATACTATCGACTAGACTACACTATCGACTAGACTATACTATCGACTAGACTATAGACTAGACTATAGACTATACTATCGACTAGACTATAGACTAGACTATAGACTAGACTATAGACTATACTATCGACTAGACTATAGACTAGACTATAGACTAGACTATAGACTAGACTATAGACTAGACTATAGACTAGACTATAGACTAGACTATAGACTAGACTATAGACTAGACTATAGACTAGACTATAGACTAGACTATAGACTAGACTATAGACTAGACTATAGACTAGACTATAGACTAGACTATAGACTAGACTATAGACTAGACTATAGACTAGACTATAGACTAGACTATAGACTAGACTATAGACTAGACTATAGACTAGACTATAGACTAGACTATAGACTAGACTATAGACTAGACTATAGACTAGACTATAGACTAGACTATAGACTAGACTATAGACTAGACTATAGACTAGACTATAGACTAGACTATAGACTAGACTATAGACTAGACTATAGACTATAGACTAGACTATAGACTAGACTATACTATAGACTAGACTATAGACTAGACTACTATAGACTAGACTATAGACTAGACTATAGACTAGACTATAGACTAGACTATAGACTAGACTATAGACTAGACTATAGACTAGACTATAGACTAGACTATAGACTAGACTATAGACTAGACTATAGACTAGACCTATAGACTAGACTATAGACTAGACTATAGACTAGCTATACTAGACTAGACTATAGACTAGACTATAGGACTAGACTATAGACTAGACTATAGACTAGACTATAGACTAGACTATAGACTAGACTATAGACTAGACTATAGACTAGACTATAGACTAGACTATAGACTAGACTATAGACTAGACTATAGACTAGACTATAGACTAGACTATAGACTAGACTATAGACTAGACTATAGACTAGACTATAGACTAGACTATACTAGACTATAGACTAGACTATAGACTAGACTATAGACTAGACTATAGACTAGACTATAGACTAGACTATAGACTAGACTATAGACTAGACTATAGACTATAGACTAGACTATGACTAGACTATAGACTAGACTATAGACTAGCTACTAATAGACTAGACTATAGACTAGACTAATAAGACTAGACTATAGACTAGACTATTGCTAAACTAGACTATAGACTAGACTATAGACTAACTAGACTATTAGACCTAAGACTATAGACCTATAGACTGACTATAGACTAGACTATAGACTAGACTATACTAGACTAAGCACTAGACTATAGACTAGACTATAACAGAACTCTAGACTTAGCTAGACTATAGACTAGACGATAGACTAGACATAGACTAGACTAGAACTATGACTATAGACTAGACTATGAGATAGACTAGACTATAGACTATACTATAGACTAGACTATACTAGACTATAGAAACTATAGACTAGACTATAGACTAGACTATAGACTAGACTATAGACTAGACTAAGACTAGACTATAGACTAGACTATTAGACTAGACTATAGACTAGGGACTATAGACTAGACTAGACTAGACTATAGACTAGACTATAGACTAGACTATAGACTAGACTATAGACTAGACTATAGACTAGACTATAGACTAGACTATAGACTAGACTATAGACTAGACTATAGACTAGACTATAGACTAGACTATAGACTAGACTATAGACTACTCTATAGACTAGACTATATACTATTGGCCAACCGAAAATCAAAATTCTAACCCTCCATTTTCATTATCTCTTCCAGACCAATGTGATCGAATGGCGTATGGTCTTTTTCATTGCTGCCGGTTTCTACTTCTTCGGAAATCTTCTATTCGTGTTGATGGGTAAAACTGAAGTACAAAGTTGGAACTCACCTGAAGATGCCTTAGCCAAACGCATGAGTATTATTGATCCCGAAACACCGGCTCTCATAACAAATGGTGATATTGTCAAACCACAAATTAAGGAAAATGGCAACTAAACAGTAAACATCAGAATAATTCTTAAAAAAAATTATATAAATATTCACATACACATAAACAAGCGTACTGAAGACCTCTTTAGTTGATA